>NC_087555.1:36961736-37234236 GCF_036250125.1 Pseudopipra pipra | reverse complement strand
CTCAGCAGTAACAACATGCCCACCAAAATCTCCAAAGCAGCTCTAGTTGATAAGAGCAGTTTCTGGATCAATATATCCAATCTTAGGTAGGAAGGTCAGCCTGTCACACCAGTGGATCTCTGGAGGAGGAGGAAGTGAGGACTTAGGAGTGGTTTAAAGTGGCCTTGCTTCGTTGCGTTGGGCCATGGCCAGCAGTTATTTCACCAGCATTTGATGGCGATCCTTTTCATGGGTGATTTTAAGAAGGGAATTGCAAGTCTATTGCTTAAAATGAAACAAGCTTTTCATTCGAGAGAACTGGGAAAACAAAACAAAATATAAAAACCCCAAACCATCTAAAATAGTGCGGTTTCCCGATGAGCTGCTGACAATAAAAAGTTTAGATGTTTGCCACCATCTTTCAGCTGCCCCCCTCAAAATCTAGGGACCTTATTAATGAAAAAGAAAAAAATACAATCCCTTTTGGGGCTGATAAACACATAACACAGAGAGAAAAGTAGAGAAGAATGGAAAACTTGTGCAAAGACAGAGCACAATAAATTCACTGGAGTCGGAATCTGGGGTCAACAACAACATCCGTGTTGTTTTAGAGGGTATTTTACTGTGCTCTATCATTCTGGGAAAGAAAGCCTTATAACCACAGTAACTGCCCTATCAGAGGCTGCTTAAATCGTTTTTGAGATAGAGATCACCATTTCAAAGCCTCATATATCCCACCAGGGTAGGTGCAGTGCTACTTCTGTACTTTGTTTGGGCTTGGCAGGGATAAATGTCCATAAAAACATATATCAGACAGTGTTTTTCCTTCCCTTCACGTCCAAAATTGGTGTAGCTCTACTCAAACCCAAATGAACTCAGGCTTCAGACCAGTTTGCAGTGATTTGCATGATTACCACAAATAAGGGTGGTGGCAGAGCATTCAAAAAGCAGTTTCCTTCACGTTGACAACACTTTATGATCAAATGACTGCCTTCACTTATAGCTCCTTCCTTCTGGGATAAGAAAATTGAATTTTTAGGATATATAACAAGCAACACATGTAGCATGAAATCATGGTGTTATAGGGCTGTACAAATAAAAGATGGGCTGAAGAGGAGACTCACGGCACTGCTGTTTTCTACCCTGAAAAGTCAAATTATTTAGAATTTTTTTAAAGCAAACTGTACATTTAACACTACAGGAATATTCTCAAAATGTGCTTAATATTCAGCATTTGTGGAAAACTATTCAAAGCCGGTTTTTCTTTTATTTTTTTTTCCTCTCTGCATTTTCTCTTGCAGAGAATCTCTAATTGCTTAGACACCTTTGAAGTTCAAGATATGTCATTATCACTCACTGGCATAAAATGCGACAGAAAATCCTGCATTTAAAAATCCAAATGTTCTAAGTCTGAACTCATCCAAAGTTCTACAACTAATCAAATTAGGAAAACAGCCAGTATAAGAAAGGTCCATCAGGAATATTTTAACACAAGAAGCATTCTTTTATATTAGCTCTGCATCAAACCACATCTAAATTCTGCAACAAGTGTCAGGTTCCAGGACTTTATTTCCATCTCAAATGTATGTTTCTGCATTTGTTTGGGCAGGTTTTGTGTGGTTTTTTTTTTTTCCTTTTTAATCTCTTTTTTCTGAAATCAAAAAGAGAGCGTATCCTGCAAAAGAAATACCCTCTTTATATGAAAACTAAATTTGGGGTTTATTTTTAATTATTATTTTCTGTACTCAAATTTTCACTTCTCAGCGGGCTGCAGGTTGTCACCTTTAGGTTCAGCACTGAGGAGAATTTGATGCTTCACCTCTCAAGGCACAATTCACTCCATATTGTCTGGAAATGGGGAGACATCAGTCCCTGTGTGATGCACTTCACATTTTCAAGATTCTCTCTGTAAGAAACATAATTAAAAAAATCCCAAACCTTTAAATTCTTGCATACAGAGACATTTATTGTGGCAAATCCCAGATTGCAGTGCTGGGGTTGCGCCGGCTTCTGACATCACACGGAGCCTGAAACGTGCAGAAGGAGATGGGAAAGCCATAAGTATTCAGGGGGTTATTTCTAATTTGATGTCTCTGTGCTGCAGAACAGAATCACAGCAGAAAATCCCCAAATCAACTGTTTTTGAGGCACCTGGTTCTGGGCAAAGAGTCTTGGGGAATTGCCTGACTTTTAATGCAAAAACTTATTTTAAGGGTCTTGGATCGTCGTGATTTAGTGCCAGACACTCACTCTCATTCACCTTCTCTGGTTTCTCAAGATTTCTTCCTGGGTTAAATCTTAGATATGCAAACCCCCTCTGTCCCTGCTGCTCCCTGAGTGCTGGGGGCAGCAGGAACAGCAGCACAGGTGATACTGTCAAAGCCAGGAGAGGAAGATTTTCCATTCCCAAATACTCCAGAGAAATGTAGTCTTTTGTCTATAGGTGGTGCTGCGTGAGCCTGGAAAAAAAGCTGCTTTTCCCATGGCTCTGTGGTCCCCACTCAGTGTTTCCCTGGGTGGTGTAGGACAAGTCCTTGCTCCCTGTAAGCACATCCATTTGGAAGTCTGTTTTTAGGAGACTCCAAGGCTTTACCATAGGAGCAAAACTCAGCTGTCTAGTGCTGGGCTTTAGACCTCTTGGTGTTATTTATGGTTAAAAAAAAGTTGTAAAGCAAAAGCAGTAGAATGGAATGGTCACGAGGGCGACCCCAAGAGCTTTTTAGGGGAGAAATAAGACCATGGCAGAGCCATGCTTCTCCTCTGGCTTGTTTAAGATCAGGCTTTTCAGTTGTCTCTGCAGCTTTGCCCATCATTTGGGGGCAGAAATTCAAATACATGAGTGTTTATTACTCTTTTCCTCAATGCTTTTTTGGAGGCATAGTGACCAAGGAACAGATCCAGTAATGGTTTGTATTATCCCTTTCCAATTTCATATTTCTTGTTTTCCGTTCTGACCTTGGAAATGGTTAAATATGGTAAAATACAGACATTTTCTTAAGAACCATCCTGTAAAGCAAGAAGGGGTGAAACCAGAGTACTGGGTCTAATACAACAGTTGCATACAGCAGTTTTATGTCAGAAAACATTATAATAATTGTGGAATATACAGTTGCTGGGCTGACAAAAACAAAAAAGTGCTTTTCATCTAAACAAATTCATTTGATTTATTATGTTTTATACTTATGTTGTATTTAATATTTTCATCCCCCTCAAACACGCTGTGGCTTTCCAAGAGTGTTGGAGAACTACAAGGCTGTGTTTTTGGCATTGGGGGTGACCTCATTATTAATCAGAAAACATCTGGGCAGGCAAAGCAGTGCATGTGTGTGTGAGTTCAGAGAGCTGGGGATGGATTAACAGCCTTTGCATGCACAGACCACCAGATTGTGTGTCTTGCTTGGAAAACACCCTGATGGGTTCTCATCTCCAGATTTCACAGGAATTTCTGTAGAAGTTCCTCATTTCCAGAAGTCTGTTCAGCTCAGGGCAAAGCGAAATGGCTTTAAATGGAAAGAGAGGAGGTTTAGATGAGATATTAGGATAAAATTCTTCCCTGTGAGGTTGGTGAGGCCCTGGCACAGGTTGCCCAGAGAAGCTGTGACTGCCCCTGGATCCCTGCAAGTGTCCAAGGCCAGGCTGGATGGGGCTTGGAGCAATCTGGAACAGTGGAAGGTGTCCCTGCCCAGGGCAGGGGTTTGGAAAAAGATGGGCTTTACTGTCCCAACCCACCTCTGTGATTGCACAGGGTTCATTTAGGAATGCTTGGAACATCTCTCCTAAAGCACAAGTATTTTCCCTGTGTTTTCAGTAGCTCAGTGTGTGCTCAGGTTGACACATCCTGCAAATGTATTAAACTTTCATATTGCATTTTCAGCAGAGACCCCACAATTTGCTCAGTACACATCAGTGGAGAAGATCTGTAATAAAAATCAGACAAGTGTACTTATTTTCCACAATATAGACACTACCCTACCATTATGCTTTTTACATTTAACAGTATAAACAACAATTTAGTTTGCCCTTAATGTCCTATATATGCTTAGATCCATCATGGTCAAAATTGAAGGGCAAGGCAAAAGGACAAAAAGAAAAGATGTTAAATGTTCTGCAGAAATAACCCAAAACACACTTCTGAGAGCATAAGCACATTGTTAAAAAATGAACAAGTAATAGCACGGGAAAGGATGTGTATTTATGGTGTCATAACAGTGTGGAAAAAAAGTCAGGCTGCCTCTGATGTTGTTTACCCACCAATGGAAAAAGATTCCTTTGTTCTGCAGGATTTTCCCCCCTGTTTATACAAGAAGAGGAGAAACACCCTGTGCTGGCTGCCTTGAGGAGGGGAAGCCCATCAAGGTGGTCCATAGGTAATGGGTGAACTGGCAGACAAGAGTTGGTGTCTTTTAGAGCTGCACTGCAAATTCCAGGTTCAGAAGTAGAAACTCTAAAAAGAAAACTAATTTTCTTTTTTTTTTTACTCTTCAGGGGAAGGCTTTTCTTTGCAGAGAAGCTATTTCAGAATAAGATAATGGGTGAGCTTAAAGCAGGATACTCAATGTTCAGTAGGTTTTGCTCTGTCAGTGCTTATATCAGCAAGTGGTGAATGGGCCATGTCTGTACCAGTAGCTGTCACTGGCCTTGGACACCTCCAGGGATGGGGCAGCCACAGCTTCTCTGGGCAACCTGTGCCAGGGCCTCACCACCCTCACAGTAAAGGGGTAAACAAGCCCCCAAAAAACCAAATCATAAATAATCAGGTTGAATCTAAGCAGCAGGACAGGCTGAAGACCAAAGCTGGCTGTGTTGGCACAAAGTACAGCAGGAAGGTAGGGCTGCAGGTTTTGCTGTTGTCTTCTCCTCCATGCCCCTGAGGAAAGGGATCCTTCAGGGCATCGTGTGGTGACGGACCAGACTGCACAACTAGCGCTGTGCACAACCTCTGATTTCCCAGGCTGGGGCTGCTGATTTGTTTGATTTTGATAGCTGTCACATCACTTTGTGATGAGGAGTTAAAAGAGATGGTGAATGACAAGAGGCAAATGCAGATGAAGCCGAGATCCGGGTGTAGGGGGATGTAGGAACCTCGTGTGTTGTGCCTGGAAACACAACACGTGTGTGGAGAGAGAGGTTCATCCTCGGGGTGTGGGGAGCTAAACAAGGCAGGAGTAAGCAGGGAGGTGAACTACTAAGCTAAGGACGTACTTCCACTGGGCAATTTTAAATTCTACCCCACTCAAGTAACACTTTCATAGAATCTCAGGATAATTTGGGTTGGAAGGGACCTTAAAAACCATCTCGTTCCAACCTCGTGCCGTGGACAGGGACACCTTCCACTAGAGCAGGTTTCTCAGAGCTCCACCCAACCTGACCTTGAACACTTCCAGGGTTGGGGAGTGTTCATGACTTAGACAAACACCTAAATACTTACAAGTGTGGCTAAAGCTTAATTTTTGGGGTGTAATTTGCTTTGTTTTAAAGTAGTTAACACTTCTCCATTTTATATTATTCTGAAACCTGAAGTCCAAATATGTGACCCATCTTTTGTGATAAATAAAAGTTCTTTAGATGGCAAAATATTTGCAATCTCCTCTCAGCTCAGAAGCCTCATAGGCTGCATTGAGGTTGAAGAGCCATTTTGTCTAATCCTGAGGGATCAAAATATGCTAATGATGTCAGCAAAAATGTTTTCTCCTACCTTTATATACAGCTTTTTAATATAATGCAGGACTATGAGTATATTTTATAGTATTTTTCATAAAGGGTTTGAACTTTGTATAGTCAACCTATCAAAAATGTATAAATTATCCTAGAAAAAAACCCTGCATCATTTTTTTTCTCTGGGAAGTGGAGCAGTTAATATTCAACATGAAATGTCTAATCTTTAAATACATTATAATCTAACTGCTTAGGATAATTTTTGCTTTAATACCTTAAGAGTCTGCAAAGCCTGAAGGATGGGATTATTAAAATGGAATTTTAATGTCAAAATTATCAGAGAAGAGAACATATTGCTAGTGTTCATAAAAAAATGTATTCAATTTCTGTTTGATTTGTTCAAATAAGAGATGAGAATATATTTGATTATAGCTAGTAAGTATTCTGAAAGTTGATCAGATGACTGCAGGTCATTGCAACATAAGTGCTGTCAACTATGGGGATTAGTATATTTAGGAGTCTGGAATATGTGGTAAAATATAAACATACCTGGACTAATGACTGTTATCAGCTCCCAAAAAGCTGCTGTGTAGGGAGAGGTTCAGGAATTAAAATCACAAAGTGGCCACACGGGCAGAATTACCAACTGCCCAAGTCTTAAAAGCAAAACAAATAAAAAATATTAATATGTTTTACAGATATAAATAAAAATCACTGTTTTGCTTAGAATTTGAGTTTTAAGTCTTCCTCTTTGGCTCTCAGGGGTATTGGGCTGGTGCCCAAGGGCAGAATCACAGAATGGTTTGGGTTGGAGAGGAACTTAAAGCCCATCTTGTTCCAGACCCTGCCATGGGCAGGGACACCTCCCACTATCCCAGGTTGCTCCAGCCTGGCCTTGGACACTTCCAGGGATCCAGGGACAGCCACAGCTTCTCTGGGCAACCTGTGCCAGGGGCTCCCCACCCTCACAGGGAAGAATTTTATCCTAATATCTCATCTAAATCTCTCTGTCAGTTTAAAGCCATTCCCCGTTGTCCTGTCCCTGCAGGCTCCTCATACCCCTGATAATGAGCCAACTTCAGATGTTCCTGAGCATGTGAATAATGAGCTCTGAAAGGTAATGGGCCTAATTGAAACACCCCACCAACCTTCCCACTTGTCCTTCCCAGTTTAATAAATAAAATGGACAGCCAGCACCTCTATGCCACTGTGGTCCAAATATTCCTTTATTTTCTTTAATGTAGTTAATTTAACTTAAAGTTAATCCCCTCCCAGAACACGGACCTGTAAAATCTCTGAAGATCAGCATAGTTTGGTCAGTTGTTGTTCTGTGGAAAACCATGTAAATCTTCCACAGATGGCTGGAAAACACTTGGACTTGATGGTCTTAGAGGTCTTTCCAACCTTAAGAATTCTATGAAAACCAGGAGGCTGCAGGTCCAACAAACTACCCCAGGTTTTCCAGTAAATGTCTGTCCAGGGACTGCCAGGAAGGCAGTTAAAGTGATGTAAATCAAGGATAAGAGGGAAGGATTCATGTTGTGTAAATGCAGGTAAAAGAACTTTAGGATCAGATGCTTAAATCAAGTTTGGAAACCTGATTGAGTATGACTCTTGTGGTGACTTTTTTTCCTTCTCCTTGGAAGATCTGGCATGGTTTTTCTGGAATTAGTGTGATATTGCACAAGCTAACGAGGTAAAAATTACAATTAGAAAGTTCACAGGCTTCTCCTGTGCTAAACTCTGGGCTGTGGGTACAAATTTGGCGTGCATGGAAAATGGGAAGAAAAAGTAGGAAATACATGGTGTGCCCACAGGGAAACAGCCAAGGGAAAATAGAAAAGCAGTGCTGGTTTAAAACACCTGCAAGAGGAAGGCGCTGCCACAGTGGTTTTGTTTTTATCTCAACAACACAACTGAACAAATACTTTAGAGGGCGAGTAAAAGATGATTTCACAACTATTAATTAAGATATCAAAGTAACTTTCATAAATCCTTTTCTATTTGCATGGATGGTTGTGCACAGCTTTTGCTTTCATAGGAACATTCAGAGGAATTGACCATTTCAGTGTATTAAACATTTGTACAAATAATTTTCTCCTTTCTTTCCTATTTGTAAAAGTTGATTTTTTTTTTTTTCTGGTCATAAAATAATTTACTTCTTTTCCCCTAAAGAATTTACATCATGAATAATACACCTAGGTCACTTGTCCAACCATTTTTCTTCTTACATTGGTGAGGATTTATTTGTATGAGGGGACAATCTGTCTCACAATGAATAGTTGAACGCTGTAATAGAACAACAAAAAATATACAAATAACCCAGAGGTTGCAATATGTTTGTATAAAGTATTCAAACAATTTCAAATAACAACTGAACTTGTAAAAATCAACATCTGTTCATGGATTATTCATGAATCAAAATGGTAAAATTCCTTCTGTAAAAATAGTCTTCAATGAATAGTTTTTGCTGGTTGCTGAGAAATTAAGGTTCTTGCAACTAAATTTTCAGGACTTTCATGCACTTCAGATTCATTAACACTAAAATTATCCTCTAATATATAAATTGCTGCAACGAGGCAGATAATACAAAATTCCAATTAAAAAAAACAGCAACAGGATAACGTTGAACTGTCTCAATTCAGTTAATTGTGTATGAATTTTCCACAGAATATATATATTTTTATATATATTTGTAATTGTGTTTGTCAACTTGTGAAGGAGGATCATCCCTGTTGCAAAACTTTACTTTCTGTTTTAACAGATCCCCGCAGTGATGAGTTCATACATAATGATTTAAAAAACTATTAATAGAAACTGTACTAAAAAATAAAAGACTACAAGTGTTATTTTTACCCAGCTGAGGGAGAGGTAGGAAGGTACCCTATGGTTTGACACACTGACACAAAAAACACAGTAGGTATCATTTTCAGAACAATGCACATTTTTAATTTATGAATGTTCTTTTATAAACTTGTATATACAGTCACTCTTTTCTTTTTTTTTTCCTCCAGTGCTACATAATTATAACTTGCAAAATGTAAATATTTATGAATTCACAGGATGTTCACTGGAAGTGAAGAATGTTATACTTGCAGATTTTTCTTGTACTTGCAGGATTCACATAATATTATTTGCCATCGTGATGTACTGAAAAATGCAAAAAAATATAATATTCTACATTTGACTTTTCTGAAAAATACCATCTGGTGTTATTTTTTGAGAGTTGGAGATTAGCTCTGTAATTGCTTATAGTTAGAGATAGACATTACTACATTTATTGACAATTTTATTCTCTACAATAATCTTACATTTAAATAGTGACTTTGTTCCTGAAGGATGCCAAAGTGATTAAACTGATATTCCAACTCTTTGGATCACATCACCCACCACTGAAACGGAGCCATCTCCGAGGTGAAATATTGCAGCTGTTTAACAGCACTGCAGAACAGCTTTGGAAAGGAGGAATACCTTTATCCTGATGAAAATGGGGACATTTAGGTAGGCAAAAATAATTATCCAAATTGGTATTTGGCCAGGATGTCAGTGTTCACATGTCTACACCCAGAAAAAGTTGTATTGAATCCTTAATATCCATAATCACTCAGGACCTTGGGTTGGCTGCTCCTATCACAGAGGGCATTGCCCAACTGAAGCCCCAGCACAGTTCAAGGGAGATTGTGGTGGGGTAGAAAACATATCTTGGATTTTTCCTGGCCACTTGGATGTCAAACACCAACTCTTGTGAACTTCTCCTCATGTAAAAGAATTCCGCTGTGGTGTCTGTGCAGGTTTGGAGGCCATAAGTGGATCTAATTTGCCTGTGAACCTTTCTTTGTGTAGAAAAATTCCAGAGTGGACTCTGCGCAGTTTTGGAGGCTATAAGTGGATCTAAGTTGCCTGTCAGATAACTTGGATTATAAAAATGAAATATTTTGTCTTTTCTTTGTCTGTCAGAAGTGTGTGGGACAGCAGCTCAACTCATCTGAAGTTCACAAAGAAGATAAAAGTCATGTCTTTTCTCTGTTGGCCATCTCAGCTTTCACATCTTTCAGGAGACAGTAATGGTGATCTATGACCTACCCACCCACCATATCCCCTTACAGGGCTGGTTGTTCTTCATTTTACTTGATGTAGCCAAGCTGGACAAATATTCCAGCCAATATTTCCTTCCACAGAGTTCTGCTAAAAGTTTCGGTGCCGTTAGACTTCCGTCGTACGTCGTGTGCTCGTGAGTTAAACGGACAGGACTCGAAATGTGAGCTGTCAGTCTCGGTGTAACAATACATTTAGCTCGAGCACGTTGAAGGAAAACACTTGTCAAAGTTAAAAAGCAAGAAGCAGCTCTTGGGTAAGTCATCTGCCTCCTCACTCTATGCTGGGGGATGCCAGAAGTTGCTCCTCACCCACCGCTGCCAACCACAGCGTGTTTTCGCGCCGCTCTTCTGTTTATCGTCTCCAGCGCTTGTTGATGTGCAATTACATCCAACCACAGGCACCAGGACTGCTCTGGCTCGTTATCCAGTTGTCAGAGATGATCAGAATATCCTGCCTATGGATTTCTCCAGCTATAATGTGCAGCAAACCTTGTGCTGAGCTCTCTCTTGCTGGAGAGGCCACGTGGAGTGTTGTGACATCCTCATGAGATGGACACATTCCCCTTTACCTATTTAAATTTTTTCCAATTCCTCTTCTAACTTCTTGGGTTTAATGTCTTGTTGAACAGATTCCTGATTACCTAAAATATGTGAGGTTTTTTTAGACTTCACAGAAAAAAGTCACACTGCCACTATGAATAAGTAAGGATGACGTGGAACATGGCAGGAAAATATCCTCTCAACAGAGGTCTGGGAGTATTGAAAAGTGCCAGAGAAACATAAATTATTGGCTTGGTTTAGATGAGTGGAGAGCTTTCTGTGGGAAATGATTTGGTATTGAATTTGGATGCTTTGGTTATGGGAATTAGTCTCATGGCTTTTATAGTAAATACAGTTAATCAAAGCTTTTTCACTCAGAAGTGATAATTATCAAAATCTGAAAATCCGTGGGAAAGAATTATGATAAATTTTCTGGTTTGAAAACTTAAATTGAAAAAAAAATCCCGTTTTGATTTTTCTAAGTAAAATTTCTATTTTGGAGATGGAAAGCTGGGTGGTTTTCATTATTTGGGAAGTACAGTAGGTGTTGCCCATCTCCCATTTCACCTTTGAAATTATGGAAAGGATAATTGTTGAAAGCCATTGTTTGAACATATGTGATTATCAGGGTATGTTTAGGTTAATCAGTTTAATTAAGGTAAAACACTTGAACCCCAGTGTAGAACTTGAGTTGAAAATGGTCTAAGTATATATTTATTTGTTCTAATCAAGAATTAGAAACTATATTGCACCCATTTATCATGAACAATAGTGAAATGTCTTGCGTGTAATGTGAAAAGCTACTTCAGGTCTTTATATTAATGTTTATATATTTGTTTCTTCAGTGTAAAGTCAGATAATTTGTGAAGGAAAAGATTTCTAGTATTTTCATTTGCAAAAAAACCAATTTTTATTTTAAGAAAAGTCACGCAGAATGTGAATTTACTGTGTGATTTTTCTGATAATTGATCACCAATATTTGTTTTCTATTTGGTGTGACAATATCGTGGTCAGCTCGTGGCTTCCTCAGGAAACAAAATAACTCCATAAACTCAAAGAGACCTCAAACTTCTAAACAGTGATTTGAGAGCAGAAAATTGTAATATCTGAGGCAAAAAAACCCCGAAGATCTCTCTGAGAATGTGGATCTATTGTTGCAGAGGGAGGCAGTTGTTGCATGAATTTACAATTTTTGAGATTAAACAGTTCAAAGGATAACCAGGATCAAACTCTTTTTGGTGATATTTAGGGGAAATAGTTCAAATTTTTTGTTATGATGGAAGTGGACTTCACCTAGACTTAAATCCTACTAGTATTTCAAAGCAAGATTCACTACTGAAAACATAGTCTTTGATATTTTTTGTTAATTTTATTTATTTACTAATAAACACGCTAAGACATAGAAGTGTAAGACACCACAAGGTTACATGGAGTGAGGGGGAAATAACTAATATCTCATTCTGAGTCAGTTTTTTTGCACTGGGAATTCTTCTTGGGTAGGGATTGAGGATTCATGTCCTTAATCCCTCCTCAGTGTTGCAGAAAGGTTCTGCACCACCAAGTGCTGAAAAGCAACTGTGGGGTAAAAGCACAGTGGGAGCTTCCACATTTGGTGCAAAATTTACTTTAAAAGTTCCTTTTTTGGCTTTTCTGTGGCAGAAATCAACCTGGATAATTCACTTCTCCTTGTTGTTGCTGTATTTGGTCGATCACACTCTGGTCCTTGCTCTGTGCTAAAGAGATTTTGTAGGAAGAAGTTTCACTGGTGGCTTCTGGAGACTCTGTGTCCCTGCTTAGATTTGCCATAGTGACACTCCAGACTCTCTAAATTATAGTATTTAACATCTATAATAATAAAAGAAATATTTTCTAGAATTAAACCAAAGCAACTTATTTGTAACTTCCTTTTTCCTCCCATTTCTGTCTTCAGCTGCTCTTGCTCCTTAATAATTATCACTCAGATAAAAAAGGAGAATTTCTTCCTGCAACTAGAATTTAGAAAGAGCTGTATAAAATTTTTAGTCTGTTTGCTGATAATTAAGAAGAGACTTTCTAATGTTTTCTTCATTCCTACTTCAAAAGAATTCTTTGGAGTTCTAGAAGTTAAACATTATTTTCAGGGTGAAAGAAAGATGTCATTGCACTCAAAATAAAAGTTGTCATTTATGATGGGAGAGTATTTTGGAAAGCTTTTCCCACATGCATTTGAATGATATTTTGAATGAGTTGTCATTTGAAATTGGGGAAAAAAAAGAATCTTGCCATTTGATGCAGAAATTGTTTGTACTTCTTCATCCTGAAAAAAATAAATCAGAAAACTCTGGGGGAAATTTTGGGATCAGAACTGGATTTTGGGGATAGGACATTGTCAAGCTACAGATGGGGCTGTCTGGATCTTTGTGCCACCAGTAGAAGACCAAGGTGACTGTTAGGAGCCAGATTATGGTATTTTGTGTTTATTTTATATATAATTATTGCTTTGGAATTGAACTATCAATATCCCACTGTGGATAAGATTATTCCCAATGAGCTGAGACACTTTGAAATTTGAAGGATGTTTTGGTCCTTTTAAATCTATTATTTTGCCATAATATTATTCTCCCGCGGTGGAAACATTTTAGTCTGGAAATTAGGAACTGGTGTGAAGATACCTGGTATTTTAATTTTTCTATGTTACCAAAAGAAAATCTGGAAAAATGTTCTGTCTTGACAGAGAAATCAAGGCACTTTCCTTCTCTATTTTCTTAATGGAATTGCAAAACCATCCAGTGTTTAGGTTAGACTTGATCCTGCACAAATGTATTGAAAATCTATAGAATAATTTGATAAAAAAGGAAGAATTAATCACCTTTGTGGAAAAAAAAAAAACAACAAACAAACCTGAGGAGCACTTTAAACAAATTGAATACTTAGAATATATGGAAAAAAATTAACTTAATTTCATCATTTCACTAAAACATGGTGGGTTGGTTTTTAAAGGGCAAAACTATAGTAATAGCAAAAATTAAAATCAATGCTGACAGAAAAAAAAAAAGCTCTACAGGTGCCCCTATAAATTAAGCTTTTTTTAAAAAGTGATTTTTAAAATGTTATTTATATCCTTATGAAGCCATCTACTAAAATGTCATTTTAAGAGTTAATTTCTAAGGAAATATCCTAAAAGGTAAAGGTAAACCTCAAGATGACAAGTAGAAGTTTTAGAAATTGTAAAAATCAACAAGTTATTGGGTCAAAAAAAAAATTTGTGCAATCTGATTTTATAATGTAGAGGAAGGAAAATGGGAAATGCTTTAGGAAATTTTTTCTAAGTTTCCCATAAGACTGACAGATCCTTTTTTATTTTTTTGTTTTCTGTTGGCAACTTTGAAGTGAATTACATTGTCTTAGTCTGGAAAAATGAGCAAATGATGCAATTGGAATTAGATAAATTGCCATTTGTGTGAAAAACTTTTGAATATAATCAACTTTATTTTGTCTAAACCATCTTTGCTGCTTTATTTCTGGTTCTTTTAAGGAAGAAGCACAAGTTTATATTATGTAATGCCAAAAGGCAAATTACTTTGAAAAGGGTAAAGGTCTGCACAGGGTTAGGGTGAGACCAAGAATTCCTTCTACAGGTGGTCAAGTAGAGCTGTAGAAATGTAAAATTGTAGAATATTAACATATTTTATTAAGATGACTGAGGGGTCCATTAGACCTTCACTAAACACTCCTGACAATACAAACCAGAGCACAGGTGAACTTTTTCTCTGCCAGGCTTCTCTTGTGAGCAACTGCTTTAAGATGGAATCACATCACTGAAATGTGGTGAAGATGCTTCGTTATGGTTTCTGATCAAAGCTCCTGCAGTGAGATGACACCTTTGATATTAATGAGTTACGTCATTTCCCAAGGCAGTGCTAAATGAGGAGTTGGTTTCCATCTAAACCAGGTAAAGCAGCATTTTTTGGGGGTGCTCTTTGGGACTTGCAGACAGATTAAAGGATTGTGAGGGTGGGGAGGCCCTGGCACAGGTTGCCCAGAGAAGCTGTGGCTGCCCCTGTATCCCTGGAAGTGTCCAAGGCCAGGTTGGACGGGGTTTGGAGCAACCTGTGCTAGTGGAAGGTGTCCCTGTCCAGGGCAGGGGGTTGGAAGGAGATTTAAGTCTTTAAGATTCCTTCCAACCAAGCCATTCTGTGATTAGTGTGTTTAAGATTTCACTACCTGCTCCATGTGGGTTCTCCCCATCTGGATCAGCTCCTAAAACTAAGAATCATAATTTTTATTAGTATTTTTTTACAGTGCTGGTTTTCAATGGTAAATTGATCCTGTTGCAGAACCTGACACAGCAGAGGTGGATGGAGGGACATGGCTGTGAAACAGAGTCTGCTCCTTCTGGATGTTTTCTGATTTTAGGTTTAAATCAGCCATGAAAGAGCATTCAAAGGCTGAGGTGAGCACAAGGAGGAGGCATGAAGTGAATTCCCAGCACACCAACAACTCACATTTATTCTTATGTAGGTTGAGTGATCGTTCACCTACACCAATTTTATTTCTGGATGTATTTGTAGAGATATGTTTGAGCTGAAAGGCAACGTTGGCACAAAAAATGCAGAACAGATTTGAACAGACCATAAGCAAAGTAGAAATCTTTTAGCCATTTGAAAGATGAGGTTCTCAAACAACCTGCCTATAAAAGCAAAACCCTGGCTCTGAGATGAACGAGCATCAGTTTGGGACAGGAATTATAAATTGGCTATGACAGTATGATGGGTTTGGGGAACTAGAAAAGACCTTTTGGTCTTGTCACCTATGAAAAGAGGTTATAGATGAAGTAAATAAAATAACTATCTAATATACTTATGGATATCAGTGTTTGCATGAGCATAAATGGAAATGTTGGGTGAAACATTTGTGTCTGGAAAGCTCTGCCATTGTTAGTGCTGCTGGAGATTCTTCTACAATTGGTTTGCTACAAGTATAAACCAGCAGATTATAATATATATAATATAGGTATAATCCAACCAGAAATTCAAGCGTCTTTGTCTCTACAGTTTCTGCACTAATACATGAGAAAGTGCCTGGAAACTCAGAATTATCCAGATTCAGTGTGTTTTGTTGCCTCAGGGTTACTAGTCCTGGTACTTCTCAGATCAGTGAAGGTGCTAGAAACGCTTAAGGGCTTTGTTATACTGGTGTTAGTTGCTAAACTGAAACCCAAATTTGAACTCTGAAGTGTTTTCCTAATGAATTGTGCCACCACAAATCTGGACAGGGAGACTGTTGGCAGCTGAAATAAATAAATGTGTAGTAGAAAAGCAAGATGCTGATGCAGTTACCAAGTGTGTGTCTAGTTTAAATTTCCCCATATAACCTGTGTGTTCCTGCTGGGTGACAATATTGCTCTCAATTCCAAGAGGGAGAGGATTGTTTCTTTCCCTGTAGGTGTACAGGGAATTGGGAATCTATAAGTATCTGCTCCAGATGGCAAATATCTTGTTACCTTGCTGTACCTCCACCTTTCTGCTAAGTCTTTTTAGTCTTTAAATACTTGTTGGCACTCTTTAGTGGTTAGAAATATACCCAGAGCTTGATTTGATAACATGATAACACAGTGTGAGTGTTTCAGAATCTGGGTGTGAATGGCTTTTCCATCCTTTCTGTTTAAGCAAGGAACTTGGATTTGATTGTTCAGCTCTTTTAGTAAATATGGGGATAGTTTTATCTCAAAGGAAGGTTAGAGAGGGAATTTTTTTCCCAAGGGTATGTGGTGACAGGACAAGGGGAAATGGCCTCATGCTGAAGGAAGGGTGTTCAGAGTAGATGTTGGGAAGAAATTCTCCTGTGTGAGGGTGATGAGGTTCTGACAAAGGTTGCCCAGAGAAGCTGTGGCTGCCCCTGGATCCCTGGAAGTGTCCAAGGCCAGGTTGGACGGGGCTTGGAGCAACCTGGGCTAGGGGAAGGTGTCCCTGCCCATGGCAGGGGGTGGAACTGGGTGGGTTTTAACATCTCTTCCAACTCAAACCATTCCATGTTTCTCTGATTCATTCCCTGATATCTGCACTGTTTAGTCAGCAAAGTTGAACCCATGGCTGGGTGTTGAACCCTTGGCTCAGTACTTTTCTGTTTGTGGAGGAGCCTGCCTTGAGTGGACTTTGTGGGAAAACTGAATGATATTAAATATTTGGTTTTCATATTCTGACTTCCTTTGCATTTGACCACCACCTAAGACAAAGGTTCCTTACTGGAGTCCTAAAATCAGAACAATGGAATGCCATAAATTAGTACAAGAAAAGGTAAAGTTTGATTATAATAACATTTTTCAATGTTCTCTTTCACTGTCAGTTGTTACACTGTTCTGTTGAATTTTTTTTTAACACATCAATAAGATGTCTTGGAAATTATTTAAAGTGTATCAGACTTGGGAGGTTCTTCAGAAGCACTTATGTAGCAGTTATAGGTAAACACATATAAACCCAATAAGATCCACAATCGTCTGCCGTGGGAGCTGTTTATATCCCTAATTGTGGAGCATCCTCATTTCAGTGGGACTTCACTTGGATTGCTCACTGCACCAGGATCAGCTAAACTGCATATCTGTTTAACTCATTATTTGTGTCATTGTATAGAGTTGGCTTTATTCACACAGCGTTGGCTTTGAAAGCAAAAATCCAGCCCAGTATCACCGAGTTCCCGTGTGTGGCTTAAGGAATTACATATTCTGCCTTTGGAGAGTGGAAAAACTATAGTTGTATAAAATCACCTAGCAGTTCTTTACCCTGAGTTGCATTTTATTACCAATTTCAGATATAGCCATGAGGTAACAGCTAAAAAGGTCGTGGTGCAAATACATGTGCAGAATTTAAACGAGGACTTATTCTTTCTCCAATAAACACACACCGGATGCAAAGGAGGAATTGGAATGTTTTCAGAAGGCAGCTCGGGCCAACCCGTCCCTCATCAGGGACCATTTCAAAGATTAGTTTCTGATGTCCATAGAAGCATATTGTGTGAGCCTGGTTTTAGATAATATGCTGTTCCTGTGCTTTGCCATCTCCTCCCGAAGTGTTCCGGCTGCACAGGTCCGATTGCTGGATTTTGCAGCGTCCTGTGAGAGCTGCAAAACCTCAGCAGCTTGAGCTTGACTGGCTGCCTCTGTAAAGTGAACCTGGAAAGCCTGATTTCCTTCTGGGAAGGAAAACCTATCTGAATATTGCCCAGATTTCAAATGACCTGCCCCAGCACTAAACAGAGATTCAAAGGAAGAGGGAAGGGGGAACATTCCCAGCCATGAAACCTCAGGTGATCTGGTTTCTATTCCCAGCTCCAACACTTGCTTTTATTTTGTCAGCCTTGATAAGTCATTTAGCTGTGCCTTTCCCCTCATCTTTATAACAAGGGTAACAGGAGTATTGTAAAGCCAGGATCAATATTGCTGGTAAAGCACTGAGGGTCACACTGACACAGAAGGCCCACACAAGTGAGTATGTGCTGTTTAAGACCTGGAAGACCAGGCAGTTAAACCCTCTGCTGGGTTTAGCCATGTCCTTAGCCCAGAACCAGAGGATGGGGACAGACAGCAATCATCAGCACATGAGATTTGCTTTAACAAAGCCCTTTTTGGGGGAGTCATACTAAAAAGTGATGGGAAAGAAGGTCTTCCCACCCTGATAGGATTCATCATCTTCCTGGCCAGCGAGAGGGACAAGATGGGATACTCCCTTAAGGCTGTCAGCACTATATGGTCTTCTCAATAAATACTAACAAGAATTAGCTGGAAAAGAGGTGAGAAAAATCTCACTTTCCTCCCCCTCCTATTCTTGAGTTCAGTAGCTTGGGAATGTTTGGCTGAGACTGCCGGTGTTGACGAGATGAGGCAGAAAACCCTCAGAGCTGCATATTCATCGAGTCACAGAATTGTTTAGGCTGCAAAATCCCTCTAAGACCAAGCCCAACTATTCTCCCAGCACTGCCAAGGCCACCACTAAACCATGTCCCCAAGTGCCACATCTACACACCTTTAAATCCCTCCAGGGACAGTGATGCCACCACTGCCCTGGGCAGCAGTGCCAGGGCTTGACAGCCCTCTGGGTGAAAAAGTTTCCCTAATATCCAATCTAAACCTCTCCTAGTGGAACTTGGTGACATCTAGTTGTGTTACTTGGGAGAAGAGCTTAGGTATTACAGCAGCTCAAATGCTCTGGAGGCAACATGCTGGTTGTGGGTCTTCATTAGTCCTCAATGGCCAATTCCACGAGGGAATGGTTAAACCTGAGACTATACAGTAGAATAGACCTAAGACTATAATCTAGTTCAACTGCCTGACCACTTCAGGGCTGCCCAAGAATTAAAGCATTTTAGGACATTGTCCAAACATCTCTTAAACGCTGACTGACATGGAACATCTTTAAGATCTTTCTCAAACTTTCTTTAAGTTTGACTTAGAGATTAATTTCTAACAGCCCAAACCTGTGGCTGTGAGAGTCTCTGTGTTTTATAAGCTGTCTGTTTGAGTTTCTCAAAGCTGAGTGACTGCATTATTGGTGTCACTCCTGATTACACTTGCATGTTGGTTTAAACATAACACTACATGCCAGAGCTTCCTAACTGGATGTGATGCAGCATCAAAGTGATGTTTCATGCTCTGGGAACTTTAAAAACTCATTGAAGGGAGAAAAGTGAGATGCCTATGGGAGGCATGACAGAAATTTGGGCTTGATTCTATACTTATCAAGGTAAAAAGTAAAACATATGTTGACTGAGTTTGGAGCAAGACGGGCCTGTAAAGACTCTGACAAGGTAGGTGGTGCCTTAGGATTTGTCAGTCCTGAACTTCTGAGGAGTGGGATGTCCTTCTACTGTTTTTTAGAATTCCCCCTTTCTTGTAAATACATAGTAGAATAATAACTGCTGGTGTTTTATTTATAAAAATGCTGGTGGAGGTATTTATTATAAATGAAATTAATTTTGAATTAGCCTCTTTTTCTGTTCAGGAATGATTTTGGCAAACAATGCTCTGTTCTTATTATTCACTGTATAACGTGGAAGGACACAGCTCATGTCTCCTCTGTCTCCCCTTGCCACTATTTCTTTGAATTCTTCCAAGTAAGGACAGAATATTTGGGAGCAATATCCTCGAATCCACTTATCTTTTCCAGACTGCAGTTCTGAAGGCCTGGAAGAGTCTGATGAATTTATGGAGTCATGAGGCTACATGGTGGTAACACAGGTTGGGTCAAGCTCTGCTACTGCCCATAGGCAGAGGGGGTTATTTCCCCAAAATATCTTGGACTGATGTGCCAAACAATGAACACTCTACACCTCCATTCTCAACCCATAATGTGCGATAAACCCATCAGATTTTGTATGACTTTTGTGAAAGCAAAGCTTGTAAAGCTATCCAATACTTTTCCCTGTGTTAGAGTTGAGTGGACTCTAGTGGATAAGATTTGAGGACAGGGGAGAATAAGAGCACCAATATCTGATAATGTGTAAAGGGTCTGTAACTAAAATTTGCCATTGTCTTGTGCAAGATCCTGTGAAAACCATGATGAAAAGTGGATCCAGCCAGGCAGTGAAAGCTGGAAAGTGGAAAAAGAGAAGGTACAGAGAAGGCAAAACTCCAGGACACAGCCACTTTCACTAGCTGTGAGTTGTTTCATTCCTGATTTTGCATTTCCATTTTCTTTTCAACATGTGCTTGTTGTATTTAGTTACAACTGTTCCTAAGGTTCAGATTATTTGTTTGACTCAACAAAAATCCATTTTTATTCTCTAATCTGGGAAAAGTAGCACTTACTGTTTGAATTCATGTTTGGATTCAAATATAAATCAATCTTTTCTTTTGGAAATATCCAGAAATCCATCTCTGCTACACACCCCACAGTGTTTGATCATACCAGATTTTTTTATACCCTCAGTTATAAATACTATGATTGGCTTTATGTTTTACTACAAGGGCCAAATTCTCATCACAACTGTGTCAAATAGATCATATTTTTGGAAACCACATTTATAACTATCGAGCTCACCAGTAGAGCAGCAGAAACACCTCTGAAATCAGCGCTGAACTGAATAGTTTGTGCAGAGAAGGAATGAGAGTGGAAGTTTCATATCCAACTTTGGGTCAGAAGTTCGTAGTTGTCTCATTCTGGCAAACCAGCAGCTTCTTTCAAGAATGAGAGAGATCACTTGAGTCCAAGTGATGAACATGAGCTGTCCCATTGGATTTCTGTGCTAGACAACTGAAATGCTGTCAGGGATTAGGAGAGAGGATGGGGTTTGGAAAGGAAAGAAGACTGTAGACCAGGATTTGAGATCCCTGTGGGAAAGTGTGCTTTATATTATAGGACAGGCTTTATCTTAGGGGACTTTCTCATTATCAAACCATTTAGTCTATCAGAAATTTAGGCAAATCCATAATTAGTGACAGAACAAGGAACTGGAGCTATTTCAGAGGTTACTGCATGTGGGTTCCTGTAAACACAGATATAACCTAGAGAAGGACAACATCCCCCAAAGTGCACCTGCAAGTGGCTTGTGGACCTTCATTCCCAGGCACTCGTGGTAAGAGTTGTACAGTGGGAATTCCACTGCTTACAGCTCCATAGGCTGAACCAACACAGCATAGAACCACTGAGGTTGGGAGAGACCTCCAAGATCATCAAGTCCAACCTTCAACTGAAAACCCTCATGCCCTGTAAGCCATATCACAAAGTGCCACGTCCACATGCTTTTTGAACATTTTCGGGGATGGTGACTCCACTGCTTCCCTGAGGAGCCCCTTCCAATGCTTAACCACTCCTCAGTGAAGAAAGAGTTCCTAATATCCCACCTGAGCCTTCCCTGGCACAATTTGAGGCCGTTTCCCCTCGTCCTGTTGCTGGGGGGAAGAAGCCGAGCACAACCTCCGCCATCCTGCTCATGGGATGTGTGTGTGTGTGTATAAACACACACTGGGTGTTTTTTCTCCATTTCCCCCACGTTTCATTCAATAGACTTATTAATCAACCATAAGAAATGAGTCAAGATGTTGAAACAGTCATGGCCTTTGTTCTGTGTCAGCTTTGTGGGCTTAGCTGACATATAGCTACGAGGCATGACGGATCAAAGTAATTAAAGTTCCAATCATTTACCTTTCCATGTTCAGTGTCAAGACAGCCAGCCTTCACCCCGGGTTCAGAGCATTTTCATATTTTCTTTTTTTTTAACATGTTCTAGCTTTGTGCCATTTGCCTTGCTGGACTTAAGCATCTGACAGCATTTCCATTATAAAGTTTATATACGAAGGCTTGAGATTCCCTCTGGATTCCAACTTTGCACATGAAAATTGCAGACCACGGGCAACCCAAGCCCAAGCTTGGGGAATTTTGTTTTGTGTTTGTTTGTTTGATTTTTGTTTGGTTTAGTTCATTTACTTTAAGGAGATTTAGTCAGGTTTTTACCATCAAACAAAAAGTTGCCTGTTCTACTTAGTTTCAAGGTATGTTTTTTGTGTGTTCTATGAAACTTAAATGACACTTATTTTTGTTCCTGTCATGAAATATGGTAGGCAATGAGTTCTAATATTTACTCTTCCATCATACAAATAAACTGAGGTTAAATGATAGAAAATTAGTCCTACTCTTCCATCATACACGTAAATTGATGGTGATAGATCATATGCGTGTGTCAGATGCAAAATCAAAATATTTCCATTAAAAATATGTGTTTTACAGCAATTGTACCAGGAATCATATGGATAATGAGGAAATGTGTATGCTGGAACTGCCTGGCCACGGTGTTGTCTACTCCAGCTCATTAGATCCTGTGATATCCCAGTGAGACACATCAAACAGGGATCCACCACACCATGCACCCAGACTTGACACCTCCACCTGTGTGATCCACCCTGTGGGAAATGTCAGGCTTTCAATCCTTTCCAGAAATCCTCTGCAGAAAGTAAGTGCCAACCTCACATTTAAATTGTACCTTGGATTGCAGAATCAGACTTGGAGTTTACGTGGATTTTCCATTTTTTAATTTTTTTTTTTTTAAGTTTAAATAGTCCACACTGGGTTTCTCACAACTAATTTGATGCTGGTTTCCAGTCAGCACAATTAGTTCAAGGCCCCTCTCTTCCATCATTTGAAGCTCTGGAACATTAAACACTGTCTTGTGTTGTAGTTTGAATATGAGATTACTTAAGTAGCAGTGAATATCTCGTAACATATCTGCTCTACAAAGGGAGCACACGTTTGGATGCTGCCTGAAATGCTAATATTTCACAGGAAATTATATATAAAGCTGTTCATTAACCAGCTATTTCTTCCTTTGTGCAATATTTTACAAAATATGATTCTAAACTCTTGTTCAGCAACTAAACCAGTGATTTTATTTGAAGAGAAGCACTAAAGAGCTGGCTTTTAAAACATTTAACTCTGTTTTTGCATTTTAAAAGTATGCTAATGTTGTGAAGGATCAAATTGCTGGAATATTTTTATGAAATCAGATTTATTTTTTTTTCCTTAAAGTTTACAAAGTAAAGTTGGGTATAAATGGGAAGCAGTGAATTAATTCTTTTGAGTTAATTTATAGATTTGAGTAAATTCTGTGTCCCATGAAAGTTAATAGGAGTCCTTTTACTTTGATTTAAATGCTGTTCAGATATAATCTCTGAATTTAGCACATTTTTACTATATATTTTAGTGCAAAAACTTGTCTTGTGGAGCCATACAATTACTTCTAAATTATTTTTTGCAATGATATGCATTTTTTGAGCACAGTGTTCTGAACTGGTGTGTATGTACATGCCTTTAAAACCAGTTTGATATTTGAATGCTTTATTACTGTTGTGGCAGCCTGTTATTACTCAGGAAAATAGGGAGTTAATTTGGTGTAAAATATAGGAAGTAAAATCCCCCCAGGATTCCTTTACTCAGGCGTCCTACCCAGTGAGTAATAGCGTAGCAACTGGAGAGAAAGGTGGGTATTTTGCATTTAAATAACCTGGAGTAAGGACATATATAATAAAGATATTTTTGTTGTGCACAAGTGCAGTTGGAATTTACGTTAAGAGTGATCTTTGTGACCTACTTTGATCTTTATTTTCTGTCTTTTAGAAAGTTGATCCAGATAGTGCATTGGCTAGTAAAATAGATAATCACAGGATCATTGGGGCTGGAAAAGCCCTCTGAGATCACAGAGTCCACCCCATGCCCACCTTGTCCCCCAGCCCAGAGCACTGAGTGCCATGTCCAGGCCTTCCTTGGACACCTCCAGGGGTGGGGACTACAAACCTCCCTGGGCAGCCCCTTCCAAGGCCTGACCACCCTTTCCAGGGAGAAATTCCTCCTGATGTCCAACCTGAGCCTCCCCTGGCACAGCCTGAGGCCGTTCCCTCTCCTCCTGTCCCTTGTTCCCTGGGAGCAGAGCCCGACCCCCCCCGGCTCCCCCCTCCTGTCAGGGGGTTGCAGAGCCAGAAGGTCCCCCCTGAGCCTCCTTTTCTCCAGGCTGAGCCCCCCCAGCTCCCTGTGCTGCTCCTCACAGGACTGACTCTCCAGCCCCTTCCCCACCTTCCCAGGTGACACACTGCTAATATCACACATTGCTAATAAACGACACCAACTGGGCATTTTCATGCTAAAAAAATAAGTAAATAGGAGTGATACATCCAAATTGTACAGCACAGAGGCTTGGATGCTGACACAAAAAGGCCTGGGAATGGTCCAGTGCAGGAAAGCTGAAAGAAATATCAGTTCTATTCCAACGTGTGACCCTGGCCCTCTGTCTGCCCCTGAGCAAGTTCCACCATGAGCTGCATCCGTGTGATCACATGGGACAAGGCTTGGCTTCCTTGGAGAAGCATTTTAAGATTGACAAATGAAAACCTACTACATAATACACTATCAAATGCAATTATTATTGAGTTACCAGTTACCATTATTGAGTTATTAACTTGGCAAAAATGTGTCTGGAACAAAAAGGGCAGTGAGATAAAAGCAAATGCTGATAATGTTTCTGTTCTTCCCTCTGTGTAGACATGGGATGGTAAAGGAAAGAAATCTTTTGTGTTTTGTCTAAGCCCAGCAGGGAAATAGAAATGCTTTCCAAAAAGAAAGAAAATAAATACAAAGTCAAGCAAAAAAAAAAAAAAAAAAACAACAACAAAAAAACCCACAAACAAAAAAACCCACAACAAAACAAAACAAAAAAACCCCAAACAAAAGAAAACAAAAAAACCAAAACAAACCACCAAAACCAAAAACCCCAATCAAAAAACCCAAACAAACCAACACCCCCCAAGAAAAACCCCCCAAACCAACAAAAAAAAACCATCCCCAAAAAAACTCTAATCTTTTGTATTTGTCTAAGAACTCCTGAACCTAATTTAGACAGGTATATTCTTTCTTGGGGCAAATGACTTAGTTTAAATAATGTTATATGATCTATACAAACATTGTCACAGGTCTCTTGGCCTTTCCAAATGAAAATTGAGCTTTACAACTCCTTTCTCTATAATGTAATAAAACTATTTTTAGTGTCATTAATGTCTGGTAAAGAATATTTTATCCACCTGTAAGAAAGTTTGTTATTCAGAGCTTGAAGAAAACGCTGTGAAATATTATATATGGCACCAGGGTGCTCTGGTAAAATACAAACATTGCTAAGAATTATTTGGTGATTTTGGAGACAGGAAAGCTTGAAAACAGAAAGAGCAGAGAGCACATGAAAAAAATACCTGCTGTAAATCCTTAGGGCTACAAAATATGTCTTTATAAGTAATTAAAACTTTGTAACTGTGATGTTCTTTCATTTTTTATGGCAGTAATGAGTAAAAGAAACTTAATATCTTCGCATTAAGAGCATTTATACCCATTTCCTTAGCAAATGATGGAAAGATGCTTTGAAAGACAGAAGGTGGTGTTTGTAAAGAAGAGGGTCATGATCCCATATCACATGGTACCTCCTTGCTCCAAAAGTTTTGGGATGCAGTTATTTTACCAGTGCTAAACATCCAGTCCAGCTCTCCTGGCCTGTAACCCTTGCATGGTACCAAAATCCAACACATGAGTCAAAGTGGAGCTTTGTTGTGATAGTAGAGAATCAGTAGCCCATGTGTAAGATAATGTGTCTGGAAAATGTCAAAATGCAGATGGAGAAAATCCTGTCATCTTGGTCTATATTTTTCAGCTTCTTCTTAATTTAAGCCTGTCCCAACCCAGATATTTATTCCCCTCCATGTACTTGAATGGAGCACGGGGAGAGTGTGGGTGGTTACTTTTCCTGAGGTGGTGACGGGATGTTTGTAGTAGAAGGAAAAGGTCTTTTCAGGTCAATCTGGCCCTAAATTACTAATTCCTTACATTTCTAAAGGCCTTTGCTAATTTGGGATAGCAGGAGCACGAGCAAGTGTCGTTTTTCCAGTTGGGATTTTTGCAGGACAGATTTGCAACTCCTTTTTCAGCAAATGTTGCTCTCCCCATCCCTGCAGGCTTCCCAACTATCCTCCTTATATTTAGTGCTCTGTCCCCTATGTGTTAATGATGATTTAGCAACAGCAGGCGAGTTCTAAAGGCAAGGAATAGTGTGTGAAAAAGCCTGGAAGAGAGACCTGGAAAGTTCTGCTTCTTGGTGAATATTATTTAATGTAGGCAAAGAATGAAGAGCTTTGACTGAAGTAATGTATCTCTTTATCAGACCTTCTACCTACCCTCCATTCAGCTGTTTTTATATTTATTTGTACTTCACTCAGGGAAAAATAGGGAAAGAACTCCATTAAAAACCTGGGATTTGGAAGCATATGTTTTATATCAATTTTCCTCTTCTTATATAGAGATTAAAAAAGGTTTCATTTAAAATTACAGCACTCTCATGAAGAACTGTAGGGTTTAAAATACGTATTTTGCTTCCCACAGTCAGTTTCCTTTTTTGTTAATGAAAAAAACCCCTATAAGTTTATATATTAGCATGCCAAGACAAACCATGTCACTTCCCAGACCTCATTGTATTTCTTCTTCAGTTTTACTTTAAAAGTTTAAAGTTTGCTGTACATATGCAAATATTAACCATTAAAAATGACTGTGGGACTGCACGTTGTTAAGGGTGGAAATAAACCTGCTACCTGTGCCACGGAGCTGACAACCTACAGATAAAAAAGGTAATAAATTCCACTTAAAAAAAGCAAACTTTCTGTGAACTGCAAGTTTCACAGACAAGTAATTTGAAATAATTCCACCCAAACTACTGCAATGGATTACCAATTATCTTTAGTTTACAGGCTTCTTTATGAAGAGAATGGTCCTGTCTGAGCACATCAACTTTACTACCAAGAGATGCCAAACATCTCCAGAATAAAAATCTCTTTCTTATGGGATACCAGCCCCCATAATACTTCCTAAACAATCCATAAATAATTCTCTCGTGAAGAGTTATTGGCAAAATTGCCCCTGATGGAAATTTCAGCTGCAGGAAATCAACTAAAAAGAAAACTTTGGTGGCTTTAGGTTTGGTAGGAACGCTCAAAGCTGTGCTCAGGGTGTAGGACAACCAGGAAAAGTGCAACTAGCAGGGATTCCCACCATTTCAGCTCCCAAGGAATTCACTAACCGCTCCATGACCCCTGAATTCACTGGGATACAAGAGAGCAGGAAGAGGAAATCTCCTGCCCCATCCTCAGACGTTCTCCTGGGGCACAATAGATCTTCCTCATGGAGACAGGAGCAATTTTCAGGTCATTGCACCAATCCTTAATTTTATTTTATTTTTTTCTGCATTATCAGACTTTAATTAAGGCCTAAATAAGTCTCTTCCACCCTCTTTTCCAGAATGACCGTTTTTCCTGGGCGTTTAAAACTTTATTTACAGGGTTACATTGCTGACCTGTAACTGAGCCCTCGACCTAAAGGACAATTGAATTGATTTTCAGCTAATTGCTTCTATTTAATTTGTGGTGTTTCACTTCCAAAATGTCAAAATATTTTGTCATTCTTCTTATTTTTTTTTATTTATTTAGTGAGTTTATACAAATGGTAACTAATTCTTTATTCTTAAAAATGACTGAATTTTACCTTCAGGACCAATAAACAAAATAAACCCTTTTTTAATTTATTTGGAATTAGTTTCTTCCCATCCCTTACAGAAACCTTGATGCTTTAATGATTTTTACCCCTTTGAAAACACACAGCTGCACTTTCTTTTCCAAATGTCATTTTAGCTTCTCTTGAATCCTATTATTCACTAGTATATAATGTATTCTTTAAGGAAAAAAAAAAAATCCAAATAATTTTCTTAGAAAGGTGAATATTTATTATTTTTAACAACAAAAATATGTTTATTACTCAAAAAGTGTAAATATTTAAAATAGTTGGTGATATAAGCCTGTGTATATAGCAGGTTCAATATAATGCTTTTCTCCTGTTACAGGTTAAGCCATTTTTGGTGAATTCACATTCCATGGGCTGCATGAATTGTGAATTTAGAAAACTTTCATTTCAAGGTATGATTCTCATTCCTGTATCTCTTTTGGCTTGTCTTGAAATCATAAGTTTTCAAATATCTTTGAATTTGTTTTCCTCATTAAAAATATTCTCTTATTAATATACCACATATTTCTGATTTTTACATTTTCAAGATTTTTTTGCATAAAAAATGTTAATTTCAGTTCTTAAAAAAATAGATGGAAAACTGCATTTATTTGGTGATATCAGTCTTGCTGTTGCTGTTTTTATTTTCCCACAACCATCCTACTTATTCCCACTTAATTTTAGTCAAGCACATAACACAGAACAGAGGGGAGAAGAAATATTTTTGGCTGAAGACATTGGAGTAAATCACAGCTCTTGTGAGAAAATGTCATGAATATCTCTGTAGAACAGACAGAACTCAGATTTTACGAGAAAGAGATAGAGAGAAAAGTGCAAGGACTCAATTTATCTGCATCTGAATGATAAAGAACTGACTGAACCCTTCTGGTATTGAAATCTATGCTTTTGGAGAGGGTATTTTTAATTTTTTAAGACAGTGTTTTGGTCACTAAACCATTTATAATTCAAAAGGTCAGAAGGAACCATTGCAGGGGTAGAATTTGACCTGCACTGTACAGACTACAGGGCTCCCTAAATTAATTCCCACTGAAAAAAAAGTGCGTATCTTTTAAAAACATAATTTTATTTTGAACAATGTGTTGATGGAAAACCCCCAAATCTGTTACAAGACTTTGTTACTTTGATTTTTAAAAAACATTTATTTTTGCTGAAATTAAGTCTCATGAACTTCTGTCCAGTGGTTTTATCTTACCTTTCTTACATGTCCTTCATTTTTCATGGCTCTTTCCCATGTTTTCCTACCAATATAATTATTTTTATTTCTCGGTTTATATCTATAATACCAAGAGCATTTTCAATCTTCAGTAATTTTATTAATTAAAAATAAAAGATAAATGTGCAGAGAGTATTCAGGAAACACTTTTATGAGCCTACCATCCCTGTACCATCCATAATAATTTCCTAATAGTTTACAACTTAATATTTGTGAAAAAACTTTGAAGTTGGGAAGTCTGGTGTAACTGGTATAGCATTCCCTCTAGGAACTGGGAAATTAGGATTTGCTTCTTAGTCACTCATCTCATTCCTACACTGGCTTTTTCTTGCCTTCTGATTTGGGATACAGGAGGCTTTTTTTCCCCTGATATGGTAGGAATGAGAATATTCATTTCAGTTCAGGGGCCTGGAATATATTTACTTGAAGACTGGGCTCAATCAAAGCTCCCTTTCCACGGGGACAGATGGCTAAATTTTTGAGGGAATGGTTAAATTTTTCCTTTTTTTTCCTTCTTTTTTTGTCCCCCAAGGGCAGAGAATAAGGACTCTCAGACCTCTGCAAAGGGGAGTGAGTTCGAGCGTTCTCACGAGCTGAAAGAAAGTGCCTGAGAACTGAGGGAGCAGGACAGCTGAGACACTGTCACCACCCCAGACTCCTCAGTAAGCTGGATAATTTGTCCATCACGAGACAAGTCTGACTTAGGGAGAGGATTAGTGTGGTTAATGCTACAGACACCACTCACTGAAACGTCTCTGTAATCACTGCATTGTTTTTCCCCTCCCTGCAGGAAGGTACCAGCTCTCACATTGCTGCCCTCACAGCAATGTCTGTGCCCACCAGATCCCACAAAAACCAGACCTATCCCAAGAAAGATGCACAGAAGCAAACACACCCCCTCCCATCTGTTTCACACTGGGAATAACAGTGAGCACCACACTGATTTCATACCTGTTTCTTTAATGATTTTTGTTTGAAAAGGAGATTTATTTCGTTTTAGATATATTTTTTAATACCTGAAAGCCATTTGCCTACTCGGTTGTTGGCACTGGTGAGGCCACACCTCAAATGCTGTGTTCAGTTCTGGGCCCCTCAATTTAGGAAGGATATTGAGGGGCTGGAGGGTGTCCAGAGAAGGGCAACAAGGCTGGAGAAGGGACTGGAGCACAAGTGCTGTGAGGAGAGGTTGAGGGAGCTGGGGTTGTTGAGCCTGGAGAGGAGGAGGCTCAGGGGAGACCTCATCACTCCCCCTTGACAGGAGGGGGGGAGCCAGGTGGGGATCAGGCTCTTCTCCCAGGAAGCAGGAGCAGGACAAGACAATACACCCTTAAACTGTGCCAGAGGAGCTTTAGGTTGGACATCAGGAAGAAATTCTTCACAGAGAGAGTGCTCAGACATTGGAATGGGCTGCCCAGGCAGGTGGTGGAACCACCATCCCTGGAGGTGTTTAAGCAGAGACTGGATGTGACATCAGTGGCATGATCTGGGTGACAAGGTGGTGTTGGGTTGGACTCAATGATCTCAGAGATCTTTTCCAACCACGTTGATTCTGTGATTTTTCTGCCTAACCTACACATGTGTCTGTGCTGCAGCTGGAAAGCTCTCTGTCTTCCTGTGTTCCAGGAAGAGTCCTAATTTTTATGTCAATGGCTTTTGTTGTGTCATACTCAGGATAATCCTGGCACTGCACTCTCTTTATCTGGTTTCCAGCAATACGTCCTTCAATAATACCTCCAAATCTCCTTTTGCACCACACCATGAAGAAAACTCATAGGTTTAGGAAAATAGATGTATATTTTTGATGTTCAGGAGTTGTGCTTATGAAAAACACCTTGAGTTAATAGTATGCTGTACATAACCACTCATTCTTATTCTGAGTGAGCCTTTGTTCCCTGAGTTTGCCATGGGCATTCTGGTGTTTCAACTTTATCTCTGACATATCACTAAGATCATGTTCTGTTGCTGGCAGGTTTAAAAAAAAAACAACAAGCAACCAACTACCCACAAACCAAAAGCAGAAAACCCCCTTAACATGTGTAACCCTCTCCTCTGTTTTAATATAAGCATGTGAATTACATTTTAATTTTCACTGAGAGTTTTGCCAGTTCTAGGACTGTGACATTTTAGTAGATTAAATATGTATTGTTCATTTAATTGTGTACACACACTAATGCATAGTCTTGACTTTTTAACTAAAAAAAATTAGCAAATATGTTGATTTTTCACTGTTTCCTGGATGCCACTTAACGCTCATAGTTTTCTCCTTAGATTTCTCTTGCATTCTTTCGGATCTCTTTGAAGTGAGTGGAATGGTTTTAACGTTGACCCAAACTGAATCGGTTACAGGAGATAAGAAAAACATTTTAATATAAATAGTGCATAGACAGAGATGATAAAGACAATTTCAGGCATATAGAAAAGGCAGACAAGGAAACTGAAATCAAGCAATTTGTGCTTGGGTCTGGTAGATGACTGATTTCACACGCTTTTCAGCAGAGGAATGTGGATGTTCATGAAAACTTGATCAAGAGCCATATCCAAAAGAGCATTTGCATATCTGAAATAGAGTGTACAAAGATTTTAAAGGCCTACATCCAAGATTGTCATCCAAAACTGCCTTTGTTCAGACACACTTAAGCCTGAAAGCGCCGTTGAACTTCAGCGCTCCTTTCTGGTGTGGAAAACGAGTGTGAGAAGCTGCTGACCCAGTCAGAGTCAGCTGGAGGGACGGGCATCAGACACCTCCTGCTGCTGCCAGCGGGGTTAAAGTCACACCAGTCCCAGGAGGACATCTGGGCCTGCCACTTGTCACACGGAATGGCTCGTGATTACTTGCAGTGGAAAATCACGATGTAACCGAGGCAGCGCGTGCGCCGCTTGCTGCCACGGAGCACTGCAGAACGGGGCGAGCAAGGCTGAAACTGTGGGTTTATGTTATAACTTACGCTTGTATTAACACTTTAAGAGGCTGTGTTCAGCAATTATTGATGAGTAAGAGCAGGTAAAGCAGACTCCAGAAGCCAAGGGGTTTGAGTGAAGCCGGTTCAAAGGAAGCAAGTGCTCCGTTGTCTGAGCAAGTAGGTCGTGTTCAATAAAACATTTGGTGCTAAGAATGGGACGAATGGAATTAAAGTACTGCAGGATTCAGATCAGATGTGAATTAGCTGCTGTTACAAGTACAGGTGTTTAAAGTAAGATATAAATTAATATATAAACTACCCAGTACCAGCTTATGTTGTCCAATATTTAGTTTTCAAGCTTACTCTAATTAATCATTTCATTGGTGTTTTAGATGAGGACTAGGTGGGATGGACTTGGGATTTGTATCTGATGGTGGGTTGATGTAAACGAAAAACCACAGTGGTTTTGTTTTTGCTGGAAGTTTTATAGCTGTTTCCATAATTTTGATCTTGGAGGAGTCCACAAACCATGGGGATCCAAAGCCATAATTCATTTGGCTTTACACTGTGCTGGGCATTCCCTGGAAGCAGCCAACACTTGATCCTAGAGATACAAAGTATTTCAGTATCCCTTTTCCTGTGGAAAGTGAACTATAATCACTGATTTTATGGCCATTAACTAAAACACAAGAAGTTCCACCTCAACATGAGAAAAAGCTTCTTTCCATGAGAGTGGCAGAGCTCTGGAACAGCTGCCCGGGAAGTTCATGGAATCTCCCTCTCTGGAGACATTCAAAAGCCACCTGGATGAGTTCCTGTGTCACCTGCTCCAGGTGACCCTGGTGGAGCTGGATGATCTCCAGAGGTCCCTTGCAACCCTAAATATTCTGTGATTCTGTGGTTTCTCCAAGTCACCCTGGCCGCCACTTTTATTTGCAGCAGATGAAGGAAAAAGGTATTTCAAGAGGTCATCAGGGTTGCAAGGTGTTTCCCACATTTCCAGTTGAAGAAATGTCCCTTCTATCAGAAGGAAGTTCACTTTGAGGGTGGTGAGGCCCTGGCATATGTTGCCCAGGGAAGCTGTGGCTACCCCTGGATCCATGGAATTGTCCAAGGTCGGGTTGGACAGGGCCTGGAGCAACCTGGCTCCTTCCAGGGATAGTGGAAGATGTCTCTGCCCAAGGGATCCAAGAGGATCTTCCAAGTCCCTTCCAACCCAAATCATTCTATGAACCTCTTTCTTTTGTGATTTCTTCTACCTGAGAACTTAACTCCTGAGAACTTAACTAAGGGAACCCACAGTGGTGCTGCAGATTTGTTTCACTTGGATTTAAACTCTGTTCCTTCGCCCCGTGGCCAGAACAAGACAGACTGTCCAAGGGTGGTCATTTATTCTCTAAAGCAGCAAATCTCCAGCAATTACTTTCTGTCTCACTGCTTTGCTCTGTCCCTGTAAAACCAAGAGGCAAAGTTACTTATGCATTTAAATAGGGCCACTTTTGGTTTTACCTTTTTCCTTTTTTCTTCCATATTATTTTTCCTCCTCAGTCAGAGAAGGTACAATTTGGATCTAGAAGAATGTTTAGCATGAGGGCAAGACTGCCACCAATTTTACTATTCTTGTTTCTCAAAATGGAGAGTTAAAATGAAGAAAAAGCAAACATGGCAAGCTTAAAAATGTCAATCAGAGCTATGTATATTCAATGTGTTTGTACATACTGGAGTTAGACGAGGCCTCGTCTGCCATCTCACAGCTCCTGACAGCATTGCATATTTGTTTCTATAGTGGAAATACTGAAAACTTGTGAAATCTGGTATTTGTGCCTTTCTTTTTTTTTCTTCTTTTTTTTTTTTTTTGCCTCTGCTGCTAAGTCATTATTGTCTCATCTCTCACAAAACCTATCATCCAATTTCAGCAGCAGACTTCATATCCATTGTTGGGAAGAGGAATAGACAGTTTTGATTGCATTTTGTGTTATAAACAGCCAGCTGACTGTAGAAATGGCTGGACTTATTGCACTGAAACCCCCCTCTATGCTGAGGGCACTGTTTGCATGAAAAGCCTTCTGTACATAATATGAAAGTTTCTACAATTGAGAACTGCACAGTAGTCGTAGTTAGGGCTTTATTACTTAGTTCTAATTTGTATTGATGGCCTAAAAAAAGTAGCATGCTTTGCAGTTCTATGAAAGAAAAGATTATAAATGGAGATTAATTATAATTTTGCTAGCTCAGTACTTGTAAAACTAAAGCAATTTATATTCTTTCTCTTAATGATCTCCATTCCTGATTGCAGTAATGTAATCTAATTGTGATTATGATAGTATCTGAATCATGTGGGCCTCTATGTGATTGGAACTACTCTTTGCATTAAAAAGTAATTTTGGAGTAATGATGAAAAGTTACTGTGGAAAATTGGCAAGTAATATATTTTACTCTGTATCTTAAGTTTCTGCTTTCATTTTTGATTATATCTTATAGCAAGGATAAGTATGATACTATATCATAGATTTATTACATCAAAGACTTATCAATGATAACTATGAGTATCGAGGATAAGCATGATATTATTGGAATAGCACAGATATGGTTGAGGCAAGAAATTGAGGTTTTGAGATACTAGTCTGGGGTCTGTGTAGAGAAAGGGGAGATGGAGGAGGAGCCCTATCAGTATTCCTGGGAGATGAGTGTCTTCAGAGGGAAATGTTGCAAGTATTTTGGCTGACATAGCAATGTCAATGCTGATAAAAGTTAAGCACAATAAAGGTAGTCAGGTGGTTTTCTGAAGGCTTCTTTGAACTTTTAGGTCTTTGCTTGCAGATGAGAGAGGCCTTCAGGAGTGCCAGAACTTTGATAAGATGGCTTTTAATTACTCCTTTATTGACTGTGAGAAGGTAGAACTAGGCAGGGAATACTCGTGTCTCTAAAGCTAACGTGGGATTGCCTCTAGTTCCCTGTGTGCTTTATTGAATTGTCTTTCAGAAGCTATTTGAATTAATTCAAGGATTTGAGCCAAGGGTAATAAAGGGTGTTGAACTGGAGGGGTATGAAAGATCCAGTGATCTCGACATCATTTGATTTAAAATATTTGTTGAGGAGCAAAAAGCAATGCCAGCCTTACTGCAGGCTGACTTTCAGGGAGTGCAGAGTGTGCTAAGGAATTTTTATCAGGATTTTATTATAATGTATGGTAAATCTACTGAAGAAAATTGGAATATATTTCAGAAACAGTTGGAGGACATTTGAAATTCATCCTGGTTTAAGTCTAAAGAAGGATAAAGGTAACAATGCCCGATGTGGCTAAGTAGAGTTGTATAGTAAAGAGTAAGATAAGCAGTAAGCACAAGGTGTTGAAAAAAAAATACAAAATCTGGGAAGGTGGAGCAGTTGAAAGGCTCCATAAAATAAGCAGAAGCAAACTGAAAGGCTAATTAGAAAAGCAAAGAGAAAATACTGAACGCGAACTGCAGAAAAAAAAAAAATTGGGATGAAAATAATATCCTGTGAATATGCTCCAGCAAACTGAAGGGGAAAAATAGCTCCACAAACCATTCTAGTGTGGACAAAGACGTGGTGGATTTGTTCAGCAGGTTTTATTTTTGTGTGTGAATGCACAGAGGCAGATGGGTGGATGGATGGGCAGATGGAGCTGTGGAACAAAGGAGGAGTATTTTGCTCTCTGCTGCAACACGTGCGTCCTCACCTGGAGAGCTGAGAAGCACGGCACAGATCACACTGTCCTGCTCATAACCATTTCATGTGACCTGACTGGCAAGAAGGGATGCAAAAAAAATCAATCTTATTCCAAGAGTTAATCAAACTTTAAAGAAACCAGATCTATGGATAGAACAGTATATGGCCATACCCACCGAAACCGTCAGGGTTGCCCAGAACTCCGAAAGGAAAGGGTGAGCAGAAGAAAGGGTGCAGCACGTGGATATATCTCAGGATATAAATATTAACATAGTCTTGTGACTGATTGAGTCTTGTGTTATTTGCTCCTGGGACTATATTTGGGTTAGAGTTGTGCCCTTTCTAACCCTAAATCTTTGAAGTTGAAGCACCAGAGGTCTGGCTCCAGCGGTGCCTCCTCTTGGGGTGGGCTGCAGTTCCCTCCCTTGCAACACAGCACAGAGTTAAAAAGTACAAATAAAAATTAAAAAGACAAGCTGCAAACCTTCCTTGTCTCTTTTTCCTTCCAGAGGGAGTTCTAGCACTCCCCTCATGAGTTAAAAATATCTCAGCTCTCTCCTGACTTGTGTTTCAAACTTGTAATTACTTCTGGCTGCTGTTTGTTCTGTTAAGTTTGCACAGCAAAGTTTGGGTTTAACCTGCAGCTTTAGCTTGGCTGGTGATAATAAATGCGTATAACAATTGTTTTCTCCAGAAAATGCCTATTTCTTTTCAGAAGTGGCTTTTTAATAGCCAGGATCATTGTGAATTCCCCCCTGTTGCAGTGATTTTTGCTCCCCCTGCTGTCACGACAGCGGCAGATTAACCAACCCTTCTGCCCACTCAAACGTGTGTTGATAATGTGGATGCACAGGATATTTTTGTTAGAAAACAAACACTTGCAGCAAAGGGAGGAGGAAACCATAGGGTATTAAAAAAAAAAAAAAGAGCAAACCCAGGTTATATTCCGTATTTTAGGCCTATGTGCTGAGCAAAAACTCAACAAAATTGCTCAAGTTGAAAGATTATTTTCTCCTCTAAAACACTACTCCAAACAAGAGAGAGTTGCTGAAAAAAATAAATAAGGGGTTATATTACTAAACCTCTTTGTGTCAGAGAATGTTTAAATGCAGGCCTTGGAATAATTCAGAATTCCTGCACTGAAATTATTGCTTAGGCTGAGCCCCTTTCAGAGATTTTGTTGTAACCAGCTTTGCTTTGCTTTGCTTTGCTTTCCAGTGATCTAATCTGCTGACAGCTCTTCCCTTCAAAATTCATTTATTTACCTGGGTGGGCTCTGAAATGCTCCCAGAGATGCCTGTGAGCTGTGGGATGCCACTGGTGTTGGGAGGTGCAGCCTCTCCCCCTGCCTGCCTTCTGGGAACCGAATTTTTGGGAGCTGAAACCTCACTCTGCAAAGAGGTTTTAATTTTCTGCAATCAGAAGATTTTCTGCTTTTAGATGTCTTTGGCTGCAACCATGTGTGTCATTTAAAGAGTGGGATATACACCATATATATATTTATTAATAATGTAAAATTATATTATATATAATGATATAATATTATATATATGTAGTATAAATATATAATATAATGGATATATACTGATAAATACTGAATATATGTATACTAATATTTACTATAATATAGTATATATAAAGTATAATATATGTAGTATTGTATATATAGTATATGTATGGTATACTAATATATATATTATAATAAAGTATATGTAGTATGTACATTACAGTATATATATTATAATATATATATTATAGTATGTAATATAATATATAATATATATAATAATATATATATCCATATATATTAATACATATGAATATATGAATACATATACACTAATACATACTGAACAAATATTTTACATAATAATATACATAATATAATAATATATTGTGCAAAATAATATGCATAATATAATATTATACAATAAATATATATTACATATTTTTATTATATATAAATATATTTATATATTTACACCTTTTTATTCAGCTGAAAATCTTTATTCTCTTTGCACCCTTATTTTCCCTGACCACCGATATTTTGAGAGCTTATGGGGCACAATAATGAATTATTTGCCCAGGGCAGAGCATTCCTGGGACACGTGGGGGACAATATCCCCCTGTCCCAAGCAGAGGTGAGCAGTGGCCACTTCGTGCCGTGCCCAATGCCAGGGAGCACCACTTGCAAGGGGTATCCCTGCCATGCTGGCTGCCACTATTTTAACATCTCTGCTGCTTAAATAAAAGGAAAAAACGAGGCTCCAAGGCTTTGGGAAGGAGGAGGCAGCCTGGCAGGGAGGTTTCTCCGGTGGAGGGGCAGCTCCTCAGCAACGAGGGGTGGGGATTTGGGGCCCCGGTGCCCTCCTGGAGGAAGTTCCTCGGGTGCCTGTTAGACATTGAGCGCTTTGTGAGGGCCGGCTGGCTGCCCACTCCCTTAAGGGAACTTGACAGATCTTAAAAAAAAATCAATTTTAAGCTCACATGCCCCAGTGGGTGCCAAAGCCACTTCAGAGAGGCTGAGAGATGGCTGAGTCGACAGGATTTGACTTCCAGAGGTAGAAAGGTGACAAACTCCATCATGAGAAAGGGGCAGCTCGGGGCCTCCAAGGCCGAACCTGCTCCCAGGATCCGGGGCCCGGCGTTGTATTGAACCTATTTATCTCTTTCATGGGCCCAAGGTACCACGGGGAAAGAAAAGTTGTTCAAAAAAACGCTGGCAGAATTCAAGGGTGTAAATGATGAATTACTTTTCATCAGCTGAAAGGAAACATACTCCGGAACAATACTGAAAGGGAGCAGGAGCATCTGACCTCCTGCTTCAGAGCAGCCAATATCTTCATTCAAGAAGACAACCATGAAATTACACAGAAAATGGGATTGTCATGAACAGCCCCTTGAAATCTCAGTATACAGTCATTACTGCATGGGAAAAAGCCTTCATCCACACATCATAACTTGTAACAGACAAGGGGGGGGGGGAACCCACCCTGAAAACCGGCCTTGGAGTTACCAGTAGGAATGTAGAAAATATTTGTTGATTCAAACTTTTCCCCTCTGGTCTCCCAAATCATTGTAAACAGACATAACAACGTTCTAAGACCGGCTTTCTGGCCACGGACAGCTTGTTGGAGCTGTTTGGTAAATCAAAAGAAAGGAAGAGAGAGGGAAAGCCAATCTATCACTTTATTTATATTATTTGTCTTCAGTGACTGATTTATCATTTAAGTGCTTTGAGAAGGGAGTCCAGAAAGCGTTGTCCAATTAGTGCTGCCCTCTTAAACCATGTCCTATAAATATTCGTAATTATCAGAATTGCAAAACAATCTTCATCAGAGGTCTGTATTCAGGGGAAAAACTGATTTTCTGGGTTTGCCTAGAAAAGTTTATATTTATCCAAATTAGGCAGAGAACAGAAAGCAAAGGCTGTTGCTTTATTTGAGAATGAAACCAATCGCAGAGAAAGAGCAGCCAGGAATATGGGGATAAAAATAATACATTTAACTGTTTATTTCTTTATTCTTGCAGCTTTCTACTTTGACTTTAATTAAGCTAGCCCTGGGCTAGTGGGCATGGAGAGGGTTTTTTGCTTTTTTATTCCTCTTTTATTTTTTTAATTCCTCATTAGGCTGTTTTTTCCTTGGCTCTCGTGGCTTTAATGACTAGTTCCATTAAATAGGTCAATGGGCTGCTTTTATTTCAAGTTTTATATAGGCTCATATCCCACTGAATCTTAAACACTGAACACCCAAAGCCTTTCTAGGCCTATTACAACATTCCTGCAGATAAAGATGCATTTCTTTCTCTTCTCCCTTTTCTCCACAGCAGCTGACCTTTCACTGGGAGGCACCTGAGGAAAGCTCTGGAAGGTTGGCATCAATCTGGGCCAGCCACGTGCTAAAATACCTCCCAGGTAAGTGTTTGGTTGAGGTTTGCAACCTGTGGGCAGTGAATAAAATAAAAAGGGAAGAGTCAAAACCACTTTTTATCTAGAAAAAACCCAAGAAAATAGAAAAATCTCAGCATTTTGAGTAGGGCAAAAAACCCAACAAACTCGTGAATGAGTGAGATTTATTTATGCAATAATGTTTTTTATGTGACATTTGCTTCACGTCAGCCTAGAACAAAACTTTATGCTCTGGCACTGTTTGTGAGATGCTCCCACTGCCATTCCTGTGTTTCCTCCATGATTCTGTAACCCTATGTTATGAATTATTGCTGTAGGTGTTTTGGAAACAGTCCCTTTTCTTGGATGTTAGAGAGCTGCTGCTCTTCTGGCCAGCAATCTGTATGGAATCCCTTCTCCTGAGACATGAGGTTGGTGCCATGGATTTCTCTGCAGCAGAGCAGGGGCTCTCTGCTTGTGAATATTTCACACCAAGAAGAGAGAGCAAGCACTATTGACTTCTCTAAATACTTCCACCCCACCTGAGCTGCTGCACCAGAACCACATTAGTCCAGCAAATGTCCTATACTGGAAATTATAACTCATCATCTTCTCCCAAGTCTTTATGAGGCCCTTAAATGCATTTTTTTCCTGCAGTCTTTTAGCAAAGTAGCTCGTTCTAACACCACACTGGCTGCACAAAATGTTCAGTGTCACTGATGGGTCAGAGAAAAATCTGGCAGAAAGGTGTGTGGGGAAAACTGGGGCCTTCATTGATTGCCACAGGCAGAAACACAGCAAGGAGGCAGGAAATTAGGTGATTGTATAGAATTTGAAGATTTAGTTTCAGATACACCTTCAGATAAAATTTAAACTGTTATTTTAAGTGCAATCTAAAAATAATTTGAGTCTCAACTCATACCTCCTAAGAATATACTCAAGACATCTGAATTGGGAAGGAATCAGTCCCTGTGAGTTGTGAATCCCAGTCTGGAGGCGTCTGTGTGTCTCTGCTGCCCCTGAAAGGAGCCTGTGGACACTTTCCTGCCCAGTCTGGAGACTTTCCTCCCCAGTCCAGTGCCCCAAGCAAGAGGAGATGGATCTTATCATCTCACTGCAATTTGTAGAGTAATTAGGCCCTTGACTGTGACAACCTTTAGCCTGTCAGCACTCGTGGTTTAGCTCATAGTTAAAATGACAGTGGAAACTCTATTGCAGCTCTTCTAAATACCCCCATATTTTAACTAGATGAGGTGATATGTGGGTTTGCAGTGATTTGTTTAGATATACAGGGTAGTGTCAAAGGACTCTTTAAACTGGGATTGAATCCATTTGATTGTCTGGAAGGTGATTTTGATTGCCTTTTCCTCCTTTAGGGCTGAATGGTGGTGAGCCCAGCTCTTCTGCAGTGGGAAAGCAGGGAATTCCTGGCCAAAGAGTGGGGTGTGGTGAGTACAAACCTGTCACATGCTCTATTCCACCACAAAAGATGCCTTTTATTCAGATTTAACAGATTAGGCAGGTATGGCCAATCAAGTAATTTGCCCACTGAACAATCTTTACTGCTCCAACAAACTGACCTCAAACCACACAAAGACTGAGCAGCTGAAATTTAAATTCTTTTTAGATACATAGTTTTTCTTTTCTTTTTGTATCCTGCATATGTTTTAGCACACTGTTAAAGAGTTGTCATTATCCTAATTATAATTAAGTCACTTGAAATAAATTCAGAGATAGTAAACAGTGTAAAAATATCTAAATAGGGGAGCTGGTCCATTGATTTTATGGCTAAGTTATCACCTTATGTATAAATGATTCTGAGATGCTACAACTGATAAACAATACCTTTAATTCAGCAGTCAAAATGATGCTATTAATGTGGAAAACTGATGAAAAAGAAATCCTAACTCTGTTTCTAAGCAGAGTAACAGGTATCACTGCACCATGTCAGCCAACCTGAAGGCAGATTGAACTTTTGGCACACAAATCAGTGACAGAGATGAAGAATTTTCCCTTTGCTGGGAAAAGCTCAGTTATTCCTCTGGAGCAGGGATTTTTCTATCCAAATCAGAGTATTTAAAGTATCAGCACCAGAGAGGCAATTAATGAGATTTCCAAGAGTGTCTGGGCCCTGGATGCCAATCGAGTTTCTAGGTGATTTTTAAATGATGTCTAGAACCCATCTGCATCCCTTGGCACCCAGATCCCTTCAAACTGTCGCCTTTAGATGCCTGCCTTGATTCCTGATGGATCTACTCTGCAGCACAACTAATTGTGACTGACAGCACAAAAAGACAGGTGCAAAATTGAAGCCCAGGTCTAAAGTCTTGGTCTCGTGGAGCTGATGGACATTTTGTGTGTTTTTAACGTTTTGCTTTCACTGGTTCCTTAATTAAATAAAAACATTTTAGATAGAGCAGCAGAAATCAACTTCTTTGACTGATATGAATCCTGTTTACTCTCCAGCTCTGAACTCAGCAGGTTAAGTAATTGGGAGACAGAAAAGTTCCTATATTTCTATTTCCAGCTGGTGGTACACAAAAGGCAGGAAGTTATCTCATTAATGGGGCACCAGCTTTATGCAAATTATAGTAACAAAAAGGCTTCCCTTCATACTTTTCATAAATTACCTAATAAAGTAGGAATAAATGGCCATATTCAAGAGCCTTTGTTGTATTTTTAGCACAAGACTCTTTCTGTTACTGCAAATATGACTAAATGCGCCTTGTTCAAAAGGGGTGTTTATGAAATAAGGCCACTCAAAAGCTTTTATTCCTTAACAGCCTTCAGTTACTTTTATGGCACAAAATTAACATAATTAGTCACAGAGAATAGATGACATAAGCAGCGTGCCATGCACAAAAGGGGAAACCAGTATCTAAGGAAGGTATTTGGAGAGATCAAAAATTTTCAAAGTGCTCAATACTAGAAGGTCCTTTTTATTTGTGCACAGCCTTAAGATACTTCCCTACTCCGTGAAATTCCCATAATGAGATGCAGCAGACAGATGACATTAGCGATGAGCCATTAGAAAGAGGTCAGTTTTCTCTGAAAGATAGTCACTGTTCCTGCTCGTCATTAATTTGCAGCTTCAAAGCAGCGAGCATATGATAGTCTGGCATGTTAAGCAAGTTGCAGTTATCTTTAAATAACCATTTTTTTCCAGTTATTAGAAGCCTAAAGTTTTTTAAACTTCTGACTGAAAGCGAAATTAAAGCACGCAGCAGTGGAAAAAGGCTACGGAGAGATTAGAAAAGGGAAATCAAATGTGTTTTATAAATGAAGTTAGCTTTTCCCCAGGGAAAGGCTGCCTTAACTTTTAGCTCAAGAATTTGGGGTTGAATGTAGACCTCAGAGACTTGATTGCTTCTCGGGAGAAGAGAGAAAACTCACTATTTTTAGCTGTTATCTCGTTGTTGGGTGAACATGTCCCTGATCCAAAGGGGAGAAATGCACAGCTACATAAATAAAACTGCAGCCCAGAAGCAAAGATATCCAAGGCTCTGGAAAAAGGTGGGAGAAGACAAATGGATCTGCTGTGCTTGTGGCTTGGTGGGAACTTTGGTTACATCTCTGTTTTGGCAGTGAAATATATTTGGATATTACAAAAAGAGACTTGGATCATGTCTTTTCCATGAATGACCGGGGCGCAAGCAGGACTGTAGTGCAGCAGGCAGGAGGCAACTCCAATGCAGCACTGAGATCTTGGAGTAAAAAGACTTGTCACACCTCCAAATCATGTCACGTGTCCAAGCTGGTACTATCAAAGGCTCTTGTTTGATAATAAATATCCTTTCATTACTGGTCTTAACTTCAGGCCTACTGCTGAAGCTCAAAAGCCTCAGAAGAATCCTGGTTTAAGCAATCCTGTCTTATTACTCAAGCCAAGACTGAATCTTGCTGCCTGGGTGATCCAGAACGGGAGAACATTGCTGAGGGATTTACGCTAGGCCAGGGTTACCAAAGTCAACACAGCTTTGAGGAAATCATAAAGTATTAATCTATCCTATCAATATTATCATTAATTAGGGTTGGGGCTTTTTTTCTTAATTCAGAAGGCTTTTGGTTTATGCATCTACACGATCACCTAAGTCACCCAAATGTCCTGGTTTCCCAGGTTTCTCTCTGTCACCCTTGTGCAGAGAGAGATCCCAGCTCATGCTCACACTACTCATGCCAACTTTCCAGATCATGCTTGGTCAGAGAATCCCAGAACAGTTTAAATTGGAAGTGACCTTAAAGCTCACCTCATTCTCCCCCCTGCCATGGGCAGGGACACCTTCCACTAGCCCAGGTTGCTCCAAGCCCCATCCAACCTGGCCTTGGACACTTCCAAGGATCCAGGGGCAGCCACAACTTTTCTGGGCAACACTTACTCATCCCTTGCACTGTTGGCACCACCCCTGGAACAGTTTTGACTGGAAACAAGATTCCTTCCCCAGCATGGCCCCCACACTTCTCTCAGGGAGGTCAGGCAGCCATGGAGATGTGATCCCTACCATGTCCCTTGCCTTGAGAGCCAGGCAACAGAACCTGCCTTGCTTAATTATAAACTCATTGAGATGCAACCCCTGGATCCGCCCATGGCCAGATACCCATTAAGAGAGTCTCCCTTTTCCAGGCCATGGCAGGGGAGGCCAAGCCTTGTAGGTGTCTAAGACAGGAAACACTTTTAAACATCTGAAATAGGATGTGATAAAGCTGAGCCTGAGTTCCCGTGGAAAATCAGATAACCGAACAAGTCTGGGGGCTATCATTAATCTGGGTGTTTTAATTTGGACTGGACTTTCCCTCTGGGCTGTGATTTACTTGGGATGAAGCAGGGTTCACTGAGCCAGGAGAAGTGCAGGATGTTTTACAGCCTGGCTCTGGGCTACACTGCCTTGACACTCATTTAGAACTACCATTAACGTATCATTTTTTTCCAGCTCTTTGGATCTGGTTATGGATGCATCACAACTGGTTGCATGACAAACACATCCAAATTTTGGATTCGGAATTGAATCCAGGTGTACATTCCCCCAAAGCCTTGGGATGCCCCAATTTAGTGTCCCAACCTGCTTTACCAGGAGAACTTCCAGTGTTACTCCACTAGTTTAAAGAGTTCTAGCTGGTTTAAACTGTTCTTTCAGGAAAAATTTCTTTACAGAAAGGGTTGTCAAGCATTGGAAGGGGCTGCCCAGGGAGGTGGTGGAGTCCCCATCCCTGAAGGTGTCCAAGGAAGTACTGGATGTGGCACTCAGTGCTCTGGGCTGGGGGATAAGATGGGCATCAGGCACAGGAGGGACTCCATGGGTTGGGAGGGCTTTTCCAACCTGGATGATTCTGTGATTCCACTTGTACATGATCAGCACTGCTTCAAAATTACTCATTTACTGGCTGAATTTTTATCAAGATGGAACTGCCAATATTTTTAATAAGAGAATCTTTTAGGTGCCAAACCTCTCTGAAAGCCACTGTATAAAGAAAACCATCCCTCTCTGGTGTTTGGCATCAACACTGGGGTCCTCATTCCCCTAGTGAAGTGTTTCTGAACTTGCAAACCCTCTCATTGCAAGGGGAAATCCAACCAGCTGAAAATTTAGGAAATAACTTGTAAAATAGAGGGTTAAAAACCAAGTGATCCTTCTTCCCCTTTCTCTTACAGAAAACAACCTACATTTATGGCAGTGCTCTCCCTCACTTCGTAAGAAACCTCCTTGAGTTTGTTTTGCTGCACTTTTTAAATAGCTTTTTAGGTGTGGACCAATATTTGTGGACTGTTCTTCTATGGTCTGTAAGGAAAAAGAATCCATTTATTAGACAAAGAGTGAGGGGAGACTGGACAAATAATACAATAATAATTCCAGCCCCTGGCCACTGGTTAACAGAGACACACAGCCTTTAATTGTGAAGTGCAGGAAGTCTTCTTTCCTTCCTTGGGACAACAAACAGACCATTATTCAAACCTTATTATGCCAAGGCCAAAAAATCTGGTTGTGTGGCTTAGGAGAAGGAGAATATGAACATTCAACAGGTGAACTGAGCAGCACTGAAAGCTGATGAAATGCCACTGTGATTCTGCAAAATTAGGTATAAAAAAGTAATAAATATCAGTGTGAGCTGCAAATCTGTTTCAATAAGTGATACAAAGAGAAAAGATGTGGTAAAGAAACAATTTGGTGAAAATTTGGAGGGGGGGAAGAATTTTACTGGATTTGAAATGAGAACTTAATGCTTTTTAAGTCTCTTTTATTACATTGAGCCTGCTTTTTCAAGGGAAATTATGATTTGTTTGTGATACGTTTATAAAATTATTTCTGTTCCTTGCTTGTACTAATTTCTACTTTTTCCACTTTCTAATTTTTTATATAAATCTTAAGTGAAGTAATATATCACCAAATGTCTGTCCCAAAATTAAAGTTCTCATCATTAGGACTTAAAAATTTCATTTGGTTAATATTATGCCAACTAGGCATAGGATAGACACACAGGTGGCTTTAAAAGAAGTATTAGAATTGCTCATGTAGCTTTGATTGCGATATTGGGTATTTTTAATTGCTCAGACTATAAGCTTTTGATTTTTGTAATTTTCAAGACCTGTGTCTGCCATTATCAATCATTTCTATCAATGCCATGCTACCAAAGTTTGGAAGATGGATGCAAACAGGTTATACTGCAGAAAAAACCCGAAGGCTACAAGGTATTTCCTGAGATTCTTGCGGTAGAAGGAAACCAATGGTAAGGAAAGAAATAAAAGGAGATTCTGGCAATTTCTACATGTCATGTTCCAGAATGGATTATATCTGCTTTAACTAATAAGAATCTATAGAACAGAAAAAATTATGAATTGGATGCTCTTGTTAAGGTCTAGTTCAGTTTAATTAAAACACCAGCTCTAAAGCAATATATATGTGCATTTGTGCACCCAGAGCCTGGTTTATATATCAACACACCCACAAACTAATTTATAATACACAGACACTCTTGTTCATTATACCTAAACTTTTTTCTTTAAATACACAGCTTTATACATTATTTTAAACACATCTTTAACACATGTTAATAATATTCATGCTGGTGCTTTGAAAAATCTGCGAGATGTGGTTAATGAAGAGAAACTGCAGCATAAATTGCATGTAAAATATGCAATCCACAACAACATATTTTTTTCTCAAGCTGCAGGGATTTTTTTTACATTAAACATCTTTTAGTTTGTTTAAATTTATTCCCTATTGTTTATAAAGAGCATCATCAGCCACTACTGCTTGAAACAACTACAAGTGGTAAACCAGGCAATCTTCTTACTTTAATAAGATTCTTTGGTTAAAAATAGATTTCAAGTCTATCTCACGTTAAAGGATGTAAATCCTAATGAAATTGCACAAAATGTTTCTCATTTCCAAGTTTGTTTTTTTTTCTGTACAGCCAAATACTTTTTTTTTTTTTTTTTTTCCCCCAAAAAAATTACCAGAGGGTTTTTTTTGTTGTTGTTGTTGGTTTACTTTTTTTATTCCCACTATTACTGGGCAGTCCATTGGGCATTGGCATATGATTTATTAAATAAGCCTTATGTGAAGGTCCAGTTCAGGTATCTCCACTAGCACTGTTATTTTTATTTTATTTTATTTTATTTTATTTTATTTATTTTATTTTATTTTATTATTTTAATTTTTAAAATTTTAATTTATTTTTAACTTCATTTATTATTTATTATTTATTATTTATTATTTTATTTTTAATTTTTAAAATTTTAATTTATTTTTAATTTTATTTATTATTTATTATTTATTATTTATTATTTATTATTTTATTTTTAATTTTTAAAATTTTAATTTATTTTTAATTTTATTTATTATTTATTATTTTAATTTTTTTAGTAACACCTCCATGAGATTTTTCACAATATCTCACCCAACTGCCCTTCGCTGCAATTTCAATGGACTCCTGTTTTTTCCTGCCCATATTTTTCTATGCAGTTTTGCCCCAGTCTCTTCTTCAATAGAGCAAACAATCCTAATTCCTTAACTTTTATTTTTTCCCCTGAAATTCTGTTTTTCTACATGCTTATCATTCTCACTCTTCTCTTTTAGTCTTTCTCCAATTTATCCACATCTTTCTTGTCCTGGGTATGTAATGATTGTGTACAGAACTACAGCTGGGCCAAGTATTATCAAGGCCAAAAATGCAGCAAGTTATTCTACACTATTTCCAGTTGTATCCATATGCAGGACCCTGAGGTGTTATCCAGCTTTTTTCTACAGTGTGATAACATTTTATATTTTGATTTGTGTAACTGTCACACAGAACTTCTGCCTCAGCAGAACATCCCCCATTCTGCATTTAACACCCTGATTATTCCTCACTGACTGTAAAATTTGTATTTTTCCTTCTTTCATTAAATGGGATTTTTAGGTCTTTTCTCCAATTTGACAAGGCCTTTTGAATTCTAATACTGTACCTTGATGTACTGGTGTGTCCAGCTCTGGGGTCCTCAGCACAGGAAAAACTGGATGTGCTGGAGTGGGTTCCAAGGAGGGCCACAAGGATGACCAGAGGGATGAAACACCTCTCCTATAAGGAAAGGGTGAGAGAATTGGGGGTGTTCAACCTGGGGAAGAGGAGGCTCCAAGGAGACCTCAGAGCTCCTTCCAGAGACTCAAGGGGCTCCAAGAGAGCTGGAGAGGGACTTGGGACAAGGGATGGAGGGACAGGAGACAGGGAATGGCTTCCCACTGCCAGAGGGCAGGGCTAGATGGGATATTGGGAAGGAACTCCTGGCTGGAAGGGTGGGGAGGCCCTGGCCCAGGTTGCCCAGAGAAGCTGTGGCTGCCCCTGGATCCCTGGAAGTGTCCAAGGCCAGGTTGGACAGGGCTTGGAGCAAGATGTCCTTGTTGGTTGTAGGGGGGTTGGACTAGAAGACCTTTAAGGCCCCTTCCAACCCAGACCATTCCACGATTCTATGGAATTCCACTCTGCCTGGAGCTGGATGCACGTGCTGAGGAGTTTTAAATTTCAGTTTTTATTTTTGGTGTCCAGAAAACTATTCAGTCCTCCTCATGCAGCAGAGATGAGTTAGTACTCAGTAATCAATCCAGGCTTTTACAGCTTAAAAGATTAGCCCACCACCAGGAATTGTTTTGCTTTATTATTGCAGTTATTATTAACAAAATTGCTGGCAATCCCTAGACTGTAATTTATGTCAGAATCCTATTGTGGTAAAACCTATAAAAACACACATGAAGACAGCGACCCTGATTCAAATAATCTGGTGAAAAACTAGACAGAATATTGAACATGACAAGGAGTGAGTGGTGACTTACATTTGTAGATCATCCAGTCAATCATATTACATCCATATTATATATCCTATCATATATCAAGCCTTATATACAGCTTAGCAGGTCTCAATTATTTTAAAATATGTCTCAATGAATGAATACATGTTCATCTGTGAAACCATTCATCAGAAAGCTGATTCCTCATCGCCACCATGGAAGTCACAGACGTGGAAAAATGGGAGAAGAGGGCCTTGGCCCACACATGACATAAATCTGGATGAGGGTAGGAGTGGCAGGGAGGGGATGGATGTCACCTGAGGGGTGACATTGCTGGGGAAATGCTGGATAATACAGAGGGAGAGGTGCAATATTGTGAAGGTAAAGCTGGGAAAAGGGTTGATGGGATAAGAGGAAAAGGGTGGCAACACACAGGGTTTATGCAGGTCCTACAGAAAAGGAGAAAGATGCAATCCCATGGTTGATAATTTCACTGAAATTTTCATTGTGTTCACTTGGAAGCCTGAAAATTTAAGCTGGTAGAGAAACACTTCTATTTGTTTGGTTTGGTTTTATTTTTTTTTTTTTTTAATTGAGGGGTTATGCTTCTGAAGTTGATCATTTTGTTTCCATGTCTCTATTGGCACCAGCTGTTGATTTTATAAATTCATATCAAATTTACATTTCACCCAAACACCTCAGAGCTGGTGAAAGAGTAGAGACACAATAAATGATTTTAGAGTTGAGCTGGAGCGTATTTGTGAATATTTGTGAAATCTGACTTTCCTTTTGCATTGCTTCTTTCAGGAATTCCCTGTTTGAACTGTGCTTCCTTTCCCTTTCAGGTGTGAGCTCCATTGTATTTGAGCTACTCAGAGGAGCAACAAGCTGCACCATGTGACTCAGCCACAGATTTTTTGGTTCTGCAATTTAATCTCTTGCATTTTATATTTCACTTTGTCATTTATTTGGTATATTTTTAATTTCTTGGGACACCCCTAAATCTTGCAGCAGGTTATAGAATGTATAGATACTGGTAAGAATGGATAGAAAAGATAAAGGCAACTTATACACGGTATTGTCAGCTTTTGTAAAGGTCTTTAGTAGGAGAGGTACAAGGCATATTTTAATCTGGGGCATGGTCTGTAGTAAGCAGACTATAAAGTAAGTTTGAATTTGGACTGGGGAGAATATTTACACTAGAAATAGGATTGGCCACTCTTAGTTTAGAGGAAATTCGTGAAACCTTCACAAATTCATGAGAACTAGAATGGTTTGGGTAGGAAGGATTCTTATAGCTCATTTCCTTCCAACCCCCTGCGACGGGCAGGGACACCTTCCACTAGCCCAGGTTGCTCCAAGCCCTGTCCAACCTGGCCTTGGACACTTCCAGGGATCCAGGGGCAGCCACAGCTTCTCTGGGCAACCTGTGCCAAGATCTCACCACCCTGACAGGGAAGAATTTCTTCCTAATATCTGATCTAAATCTCCTCTCTTTCGGTTTGAAACCATTCCCTGTGTCCTGTCACTCCATCCCTTGTAAACAGTCTCTCTCCATCTTTCTTTCAGGCTCCCTTCAGGCACTGGAAGGACACAATCAGGTCACCCCAAATCTCTTCTCCAGGCTGAACAATCCCATCTCTCCTAGCCTTTCCTCCCAGCAGAGCTGCTCCATCCCTCTGATCATCTTGGTGCCTCCTCTGGACTCTCTCCGGCAGCTCCATGTCCTTCCTGTGTTGGGGACACCAGAGCTGGATTACTGTCCAGCTCCATGTCCAGCAGGACAGTTTGCTGTCCTCCAGAGATCCAGCTGATTTCAGGTTGCAGTCAGACCTTAGGCCCTCCACCTCACTCAGCAGGATCACATTTAAGCAGCTTTGGCTCTTTTTCCTAGTTTTGAGTTACATTTTCACACCTTCAGCTTCCAAATTATTGCTGCGTGAAGGAAAGAAAGTAAGTCTGACTTTTTTCATGTAAATTAAAGAAGGGAATGAGTAGCTGAAAGCCTCATTTAGAGGTTACAAACAGATGTAAAAATTGTCCAAAGTGTCCCAACTTTGAGCTTTAGCTCAGTAAAGTACCTGCCCAGTTGTCAGCACGTTTGATGGGCTTCCCGCTGGTTATCTCCTCAACTCAGAGAAGTTGAGAAGCCTGGAGCTCCCACACCATAGCATCAATCACAGCCCAAACAGGGCAGAGTGTCATGGTTTCCCCACTCATGGTGGAGTTTGGTTCTCCAGCAGAAAACAAAGGAATTGCAAGAAGAATCCTATTAATTCCGGCTGCTCTAATGCGAAACCGGATTTCATTTTTAGACTTCTATTTTCTACTGTAATTATATAAATCTGAACATACTTTGGAGATTATGAAATAAGAGCCGGAGAAGCCAGTTATTTTTCATCATTTATTTTTAAAGCAAATTTATCTTTGAATTGTCATCAGTTAAAATTCCTGAGCAGCAGACCACAAATGAGTACAATATGAACACGATTTTCCATGCCAGCCCAATTCAAGTGAAAGATTTAAAGATATTTTTTTGGGGTTTCCTTTGAACACTTTGATTGAACACAAAGTGTGATCAGTTCCACCTTTGTAGGCCATGGGTCATTCTCCAAGTTTACAGTGTGTGTGTGTGTACACATGCATAAGTAAACACAAATAATACTATGCTAAGCCATATATTGGCAACATAAACTCATTATATTTTCAGTTTAATGGATTCTGAAACCCTGAAATACTCTGCAAAAGGGAACAGCTACAGGAACACAGGAAAGAACTAAAAAATCTTGGAAATAACACAGAGGAGCCTCCTGAGTGCTTCCTTTCCTTCGTGGTAGTGGCTTAATATTAAACGCTTTGATAGCAATACTTGAAATCTTGTTTCATATTTTGGATTTCTAAGAAGAACTATTGTTTGTCCCGTCCCTGGAAGTGTCCAAGGCCAGGTTGGATGGGGTTTGGAACAACCTGGGATAGTGGAAATTGTCCCTGCCCATGCAGGAGGTGGAACAAGATGATCTTTAAGGCCCCTTGTAACCTAAACCGTTCTATGACTGTGTAAAAATGAGAGGTATGAGACATCTTTTTCACATAAAATTTTAGAACCATATCTTATTTTGTCTTATTATGCATTGGGTAAGTAAATTGTTGCCCTTAATTATAGTTCTTCATGTTTATTTAGCACTTGCCCCCTTTTAATACCCTATTTCCATTTCTCTTTGTAGGTTCTCTCCGTAGCAGTCATTAGACATGACTGGTTGACTTTCTAAATTTAAGTTTATTGTCCATATACCTACTGTTTCATTTTTGCATGCTGGTAGTTTCTGGGTATTTTGCTTTGCTCTTCTCTCTCAAAGCCCTCCAAGCACTTTTTTCCCCCTCAAGTCCTGGATATTTTGTGTCACAACATGACAAATATGACAAATATGTCAAATATGACAATCCTGGTTGTCATATGTGTGCAAGTCCTGTCTTCTGGAGATGTTGTTTTGATCTCCTTAGTATTGAAAAGTTTGAAAATTCCATCCTTACAACTGGTTACTTCACTAGAATCTTAATGGACACTTTGGTTAAGAATGGACATGTTTGTCTTCACATGTTGTTCACTTTATTCCCTGAAGAGCTTTGGAGCAGCAGCCAGTGGCATCTATTTAAGCCAAAGTTTATCAAGTCCAGGCTTTGACTAACAACACAACTACAAGGTGTTTTTCCTACATAAATTATAAACAATATCTCTGTCAAATACCTACTTCTTAATAATTCTTTTTGCATGAATAAGGCAAAGCTACAGGTGACTCACCTGGACAAAGATCCTCAAATGTAGGCTCAGTATCCTGGAGTTTTTCTCACCCCAGCCAAAAAGTTTTCTCACCTTTGGATCTCCTTTAACTCAAATCTGTGCAATAACATATTTCTAGTCAAGTTTGTCTTCCCTGAGGATATTTTGCTTCTTTTCAGGCCACTAAAAGTGCTTTTTCTTTCTTGGACTGAATGATTGCAACTGTAAAATAGATCCCAGTTCTTCCTTTGGAGCTTATATATCTGGCATCTAAACTATGCCAAAAATGATTGCTTTTGGGGGGCTTGGGTGAAGGATTCTGATTGTGATATAAAGAGGAAGGAACATAAGTAAAACAAACATTTATGACTTTGTAATTTGCATACCACGTTTAGCTCAGCTTTGATTTAAAACAGCACATAAAGCCCCCAAATTGATCTTAGAACAGCAAAGTCGAGCTTAACTGCAGCAATTCCATAAGCATTGTTAGGATATATTAGAACAAAAGAAACTTGACATTCATTCTTGGTTTCTCCTTCAAATTTATTCACTTCTTGGTGCTAAGAAACATAATTTGATGTCACTGACTGCTGTGGTGTATTTTTGCACGAACTCTGATGGGCTGAGTCATCCATATCCATCTCCAAAGGGTTACAGGGACGACTGAGTGCTTTGATTAAAGTTTTCAGTGTTTATTTAGTCACTTTTATTGTGCTTGGAAGTCTCTCCTGCTAAATATATTCACTTGAAGCCAGAACCCACACTTGCAGGTCTCCATGTAACCAACCTTTTGGGACAAAATCGAGTTCCTGAAAGCTTAAGCCCGAAAATATCGCAGCACAATTATGATTTGAGCAGGGAAAGGAAATTGGAAGGAGCAACTGAAGATATTTTACTCTTATGAATTAGTACACAAACACAGATTTATAGCCTGCATATGTGTTTTGTTTTTACTGATGGCTGTAACTAAGGACACCTGTAAGTCAGGGGAAAAGGGAGAGAATGAAAACTAATGGGAGGAAAAATGTAATAATATGCAGCATTTCAGAGCTGATTTGGAGTCTGTTATGTGAACCTTGAAAACTTGTTTTTCTTTTCCTGGAAAACCTGTAGCATTTAGCTGGTGTGCCTTAGTGTAAAGGATGAAATATAATGATTTTTTTAAAGATTCTTTCAGCGTTTCCAAAGGAAATGTTGAGCTAAGTGTAGAATTTGTGGGATCAGTTAGCTTATAAATAATGATCCTTTATGCTGGCATTGGGAAATCCATGTTCCCACAGCTAGTTCAATAAAGCAATTAATATCAATGAATGCTGAAGAAAGCAAATCTCCATTCACTTTTGTCTGGATTAGTTAATATAAGGAAAATCCCATCCCTCTCCTGGAGTATTTAACCTTCTCCTAGGAAGCCACGCTAATGAAAGGTAAATAAAACGTGCTACTTGACATGTGTTTGCCATTCCTCCCCATTCCTGGTGTCAGACACTTTCCCTCTAACATTTTTTTCCTCTGGAAATCTTCACTGTGGTTATTTTGTTTCACGGATCCCCCCCCCCACAGTGCCAAACCTGCCTTGTCATTATCCCTCAGCGTTCCCGCTGGTGTTTCCAGGCTTGTTCCTGCTCAGCTGAATTTCATTAGGGAGGGACTTCACCTCCAAAACTCACAGATAATGTGTCTTGAGCACACACAATGTGTAGAGAATTCCTGATTTCCTTGGCATCGCATCCAACCCGAGGGCAAGCGCTGCTCGTCCAACAGGGCATATTTCTGCAGCCCGTGGAAAACTGCCCACTAAAGGGAAAGGAAGGTCTGTCGAGGGAATGGGTGTGGTTTCACTGACCTCATCCCACAGCCATGAGTTTTTGTGTTTTCAGGGCTTTGTAGATCAAAATTTTTGATAAAACAGACTCGTAAAACAGCCCTGAACTTTCCCCGCGTTTGGCTCCTTTATCGGAGATTTCACACACGAGCAGTAAAAAAAAAAAAAAAAAGGAAAGCTTAAAAGATTTTTATCTCAGGGCAGCCAAGAAGTGTGGTAATAAGGTAAAGGTTGAGAAGCATTGTTGGCATAAGAAATCCCCTGCTTACACTGGATTTATAACACACCCAGTTTAGTAAGAATTGGCGCTGCCGAGCGTTTTCTGACAGTGTTGGGATAAAATATTGCAAAAGGCAGAGTGGCCAAGTCTCACACCTGAGGAGTGAGACACACTTCATTCTGCCCATGGAGGAACCTCAATCAAACTTGAACGTTGCTACAATGCAATTACTCCTCTCTTAGGAGCTCCAACTGTACAAAGTCGAGGTTTAAACCTTGTGATTTCGGGATAATGTACGAGTTTATTAGCCCCTCAAGTATTTCTACAGCCCCTGCATTTGGAGGGATAAGCTTTTAAAGTTTACTAGGCACGTTTCAAAGGGAAGTAATGGAGTGTGATGCCATGGGTGTGAGGCCAAAGCAGGTCTGCAATGAAGTTTAATTTTTTAAAAAAGTAAATAAAAAAAATCTGTGGAGCTTTGGATTGCATTTCCTGTCGTCAGTGTGTTTGCTGAGACCTCCCCTGTGCTCCGGTAAATGTTTAATGAGAGAAGAGATTTCAAGGTTTGAGAGATCCTGTGGAAGGCTGGGGTTGCTCTTTTTCAGAATCACAGAATCATCAAGGAGGGAAAAGACCTCCAAGATCATCAAGTCCAACCTGTGACTGATCCCCACCTTGTCAACCAGCCTAGAGCTCTGAGTGCTGTGTCCAGTCATTCCTTGAGCACCTCCAGGGGTGGGGACTCCACCACATTTTATATTTTATATTCCTTTATTCATATGCAAAACCCCATATCTTGTCACAGTCTCTTCTCCTTGCAGTTCTTAATCAAAAAGCCATATTGTTATAAGGAACCTGTGCTAAAGATATACCTGCAAACAGAAGGAAAATTTTGGGGTGTGCAGGTGTGAGTCACACAAGAAAGGACCACAAAGTATGAACACATTTACTTTTGTACCCTGTTTCTTTTCTTCATATATATTCTTTATTTTGAAGAGATCTTATTTCACTCCACACATATTTCAGAGTCTCTCCCTAGTTCTTATCATGATTTTACTTTGCTCATTTCCATTCCATCCTCTGTGCTGTGTTACTTTTCTCATGGAAGCTGTTTTATACCTCCCATGTAAGCAGGAGAGAAAAACCAGACATTGCGTTCAAGCCTCATATTCAATTTACTATTATGACTGGGGGAAGTTTAATCTGAAAAAGCAAATTTATCAGGAGATAAGAAATAGAAACAGACATTAAAAGAGTTAAATTGAAAAACTTATAACTGCTCTTATGATTTTGGGATTTCGTTGACATGAAGACTCACAGAGCTGCTCAATAATTTTGTGTTTTCATAAAATTGTTTTTTTATTTTTAACAATATTAATATTACAGGATAGAGAGGACAAATTTAAAAAAAACCCCAAAGTATCTTGTTTCTGGTCTGGTCAAACCTAATAAAAATTTCAGTCTGTCATCATGAACAGGGGATATTTCATTTCATATCAGCTTGACAGTCATATGTGCTGGCTGATGGTGATATTTTTACAGACTTGCAGCCCAAGTTCCTCAGCCTTTCCCTTCCTGGTACATGCTAAAGTTTGATGTTGGGTTATAACTTTTTATGATGATCAGCCCAGCAGAGTTGTTTTAATGTAGAATGGAGGTTCTGTCCTTTTAGGGCAGCTTGGTTGGACATGTTGGTCTGCAGGAAAAGGCTGGGTCATGAAACTGCCATCAGATTTTCAGCTTTACTCCCCTCACAGCTCCAGGGAGAGGTAAAATACAGCCTCACCTTCTCTGTTCTACACAGGATTAAATATGCTGCTTTTTTCCAAACAGACAAGGACATAGTGTGTCCTCTTTGGCAGGTCCAGGTGAGTAAAATCCTCCATTTTGGAAAGGTAACTCCACGTGGCCAAAGGGATAATTTAGAAACTTGCAAATTATTTTCATCTTCTGAGTCATATTCAACAGCACTGAGGAATTAGGTTGCCCAAAAATACCCCGAGGGTTGGTTAAGTCTTGAGATGTTCCTTTTGCAAACTGGTAGCATCCTCCTTAGTATTCCATAGGACAGTGAATTGTAGGAATATAGCACAGTTTGCCATGTTTCTAAAAAGATCTGTTTGTGTTTTTATTTTTTATCCAGGAGGCATTTGCATTTCCAACACTGCTGAAAATCAGGGAACAGGTTTGGCTTGAGCACAGGCAGAAACAACACAGAATTTGCCATTTCTCCTTGCCCTGTAAAAGCACTGGTGAAAACTGCAGCCACTGCCTGATGGAAGGATTTTAATCTCAAGCAGAAAATAAAAAAAAAAAAACACAAACCTTTTACAATTGCCTAGTACTGCCAGAAAATATCCTGCTGCATTAAACATATTTTTAAAGATTAATTTTTGCTGATTTCAAGTAAAAACGTGCCAGCAGAAGTAAACTGACCTCCTGTAGATAATACAGGTAGCCACAAACTTTGGCTGTTCTCTAATTCCCAAACACTTATCCCCACATACACTTCCTGTTCCCTGACTCTCCTCAGCTGGGAAAGTCATTATCTGAAGGGAGAGCTTTGCATCTGTCAGCTGGGAAAGTGATTACTTAAATTGATAGCAATAGCAGTTGTTTCAGTTTAAAATGGCCAGCTATGGGGGGGTTTAATTTTTATTATTTTTCAGGGGGGGAGAAGTTGTTATTATTTAGCAAAATTTATTGTTGTGAACATCAAAGAACTAAATAGCAACAGCTCAGCTTTTTGATGAGCTTCAGGTAACTTTTGGAAATAAACTGGCAAAATATGTGAGGATTTTTGGAGAATGTTCTTTAAACCTGAACAATTACACTAATTCACAGAAAGTGGTTATTTGCAACATTTTCCTTTGTGCCTTCTCTTTAAGTTGTTTCATCTCCATCATATTTTATCCTGACATACAGCTGAGACTCAAACACTGCTGGGGCAAACACCATCCTGGAGACTCTCTCCTTGTCCTTGAGATACCCCAGAGTCAAAGCTGACAAGAATTTGGGTGCACCTTAAGTAAGTGGAGTGGATTGCAAAATGATGTCTTAGAACAGGAATTTGTAGCCACTTCCCCCGCCCAAATCATCTTTTTCAGCTTCTGTGAATTGCCTTTAATTGCCGTGAAGGACACCATAAATATTTGGTTCTTTGAAGAAGTTATTGCTCAGAGTCTCAAACTTTTCTTTAAAAATGTAGGCCAGCTCCAAACTGCTCAAAAGTGTGACTTCACTGAATGCTCTTAACATCCATATTTAGTTCCCAAATAAGCAGCCTGATTTTCAGTAACACTGTGCAATCAGTGAGTCTCATTGACCTCACTAAGAGTGTCTGCCTTCTCAGCAATTCCAAAAAAAAAAGCGATTTATTTAGAAGTCAAATATACTCAGAGAGTCTTCACTTGTTCATATTTTCCTAAAGAATGTATTTTTTAAAATGTATTGAACTTTCTGTGTTCGTGTGTTCTTTGAGGGGCACAGACAGGATGAATAATTTTTATGTGTTTATCTCCAGATACTTTTGTATTATTTTATTCTAAAAGGATATTAATCTTTTATTAGATTTGAATAACATGAGAAGATTGAGATGTCTTGGGCTGTGTCGGAAATAAAAGAACAGTTGTCTCCACTGTCCTGTTGTGGATCTGGCTTGGAAAATACTTTGTGTGTGGAAATTTCCACCTTCTTATTTCAAATGGTTTCAGAATTTAAATGATGCCTGTATTGGGGCAACCTGGGTTTGGACTCAAGTGTTGTCTGAATGTCTGATCCTTTGAGTTTTGTTATTTTGACTCTTATCTCCCATATTTTTATAACCTGAAATAACTTGTTGTCAGTTCATTCTTGAATGAACCATTTATTATCCTGAGACCTGCTATACAAACACAGTTAGCAATCCTGCTATTTATCCTGTGAAATATCACAAACTGTTATGAGTATTTTATTAAACATGAGGCATCTCAATAAATCTTATGACGGATCTAATTCTTAACCAAAAATGAACTGTGCAAAGCTCAGGACATATTCCTGTAATACTTTTTCCAGGCAGGAGACCTGAATTTTAACTCTTCCTGGCAATCAGAGGGTGACAGAGTGATCTGGCTTTTAAACTTGTGTGCTGAGCTCTTTTGTTTCACTAATACTTGTCAAACTTCACACTTAATGGGTTCTCCCCGCCCCGTTCTATATTTCTTATTAAGAGCCTGTTCAAGGCATTTTTTTTCCATTAGAACCAGAGTGAATTTTCATTAAAACAATACAGAGGAGCTTTTCAAAAGCGAGCACGTTTCCCAAGGCTTTGGGAATGTCTTGTGCCTTTGCCTTGAACCTTGAAGCCGGGGTAGGTGAACCTGCAAGGCGGTTCTGTACAAAGGGGAGGAGGTGATGTGCCAGCAAGTGAAACCTGCTTGTAATGCGCAGCCCCGAGGCTGAGAAACATTTTGAAATGCTCAAAGAGGTCCCTCTCCACCTGTGTGGAGCTTTGCAACCTCCCAGAGTGTCTTTCTGGAGGCCTCCAAGCGTTGAGGGATGAAAAGCTGTGTAATGCCTGCAACAGCTGCTTTCGCTTGCTGGTCTCTGCTCCTCGCAGAAATCCCGGTGCTTACACATCAAGGGGTGGTGGTTTCCCTTTATAGCACTTGGCTGAGTGATTCCCACGTCCTTCCAGACAGGAATGGGGACTGGGATGCCCAGTGCAGGCATGGTCAGGGGGACCAGCAGCAGCACAGGCTCGGAAACCAGCCCTAGTGGAACGTGTGTCTGTAAAACGTGGTGGTTCAGACTGGAATTTTGTCTGCTCTGGTGCCTTCTGATGCTCATTTTATATTCCCAGTGTCTCCTTCCATCTCCTTTTAAATGTCTCTCCAAGTGTCCAGGTTTCAACCCATTTCACAAGGAAAAACATTCAACAAGGAACAACATTCAAACTACAGCATACACCAAACCAACCAGGAATTCCCTTCTGGTTAAATTGGTTTTTTTATCTTATAGTCTCAAGAATATTGTATAAAATTATCCACTAATTGCTACCACCCCTCTTTAGTTTTCCTCTGATTGTTATTTTTCTTATTTCAAGTTATGACAATAGAAATGGACAATTCTGATGTGCTGCTGTACATTTTCCTAATGAGTCCTCTCTTCTACATCCCAACATCTTTCCCATGTTTCCTACTCATCCAAAGCATTACAGGATCACACCAAGCCAGAACACTTATGTTTGTGTCCACTTTGCACAGATGAAAATGATTTTCCTGGAGTGTGAGAGCTGGAAGATCTGAGCAGCAATTAGAACATGGAATGTGGGAACCCACAGCACCTGCTGCATCGTGAAATATCTCCTTTATTTTATACCAACACCTTGTTGAAGAAACCAGTTTTTTAACCACTATTTCATATGCTGCTTGTAAAATAACCTCCTTACATGTTATTTTTGCTTAAAATATAACAAAGTATTTTTTTGGCGTGGGAGAATCATTTTTCAGTGGGCAAGGAGAAGTGGGTGCTGAGGAGCCCAAGTTCATCTGGTGTGACAGGTGAGCCCCATCCTGTCATCTACTTAAACCCTCCAGTGGCAGGGAATGGGAGGGCCTGGAGCCAGGCTTTTAAAGCCCATTTTCATCAAGGGGATGTCAGAGAATAAAGGAATATTTGCTTAGAGGGTGTCCCTAATACATCAGGAGGTGATTCAATGCCTCCATATCAAGAAGACATTATATTGCCCAGGTTAAACAAATTTTTCTAAGAAATTCAAAATTCTATTGAAATGGAAACGTATGCAGGAGAAAAAGTGGATAGATACTGCAGGTGAGAAAAATTCTTTGTATTATTCTTAAATGGTTTTTAGTTATTTGTTTCTGATGTGATTGGGGCTGGGTTATTAACAAGGTATCAGATGATAGTAATGAGCATAAATAGCATATCCCAGATTTTAATCTCTTTCTTCTTGTCTTATCTTAATGTTGATTAAGTTCTGTGATATAATGAAAATCCTTCCTTTGCTGGACTCTTTATTATTCTGGAGGAGTGAATGGAGAAGTATTGAAAAATTACTTTTCAACCACTACAGGTAAAACTCCTTAATTTGAATTCTTACTTCCCATAGCAATTGTGTATCTTGTCTTTAATACTCTTAATTTTTATATGTTCACCAAACAGATATCTCTGACATTCCTTTTCCAAGCTCAAACATATCCAGGTGTTATGGTTCAATAACATGAACACTTAGTTGGTGAAGTAGTTCACATTACTGACTCTTCCATCATTTTGTTCACAAAAAATAGTTTTCAAAGCACCTACTATTAAACACCAAAAATAAAACAATAAAAACAGAGAGTGGAACTTATTCCCCCATGATAATTGATTGCATTTTCAGGGTCTTACCTGGTTTCAGTGACTAATTTTGATATCCAGTAAGTCTGCAGGACCTGGAAAATATTGAAAAGTCATTGCAGAGTGTAATCATTGATTTCTAATAAATATAGAGGACTCCTTGTTCAACTTGCACTTTGGTTTTTGTACTTGTAGGAGAGACAGTTTTCCAAAGGGAACATAAATAAGAAATTTAACTTTATTTGCTAAGCAGCTTATGACATTTAAATAAGGGAGTTTGGCAGTCCATCAACATGGACCCTCAGCTTCAGAGAGAAAACGAGTCTGGAAAAGTTTGGATTCACATGGGGCAAATAACCCTGAAATAACTGTTTATCCAGGGTGTCTGAGGTGCTCAGGCTTGTCATGTGAATCAGGAATCATCAAAAGGCAGCAATAAGTGATCAGGGATGTGATTAAACACTGACATGTTTTGTGTTCTCCAAAATACCTGCTAACAGGTGTTTAACGATGAAAACCTGATTTTTCATGACTGCTGAGACAAGCAGGGTGCCCTAAAAAAGTCTTTATAGTCTTCTCCCAGCCAGAGAAATGGGTGCTGTGGTTCCCAGAAGAAGGGAGGAATTTTAGCTTAGAAGGGAAACTTGGTATTTTTCCATGTTCTAAATAAAAACACAACTCTGTGACATTCTATACAAGTTTTCTTTAGTCACAGCTTTTTTATAATTTTATTCGTATACATTTTATATCATCTACCAGTTAATAAACTGAACATCTATTTTAATAGAAGGACAGAAAACACACAGGCTTTCCCACCTGGATGATTTTAGCCAGTGATAAAGTGCAACCTGGATCAAGAGTGTTCCTTTTTCATATGTGTTTAGATTTCTACACTTAAGGGTTTATCTGTATGAGGAAAAAAGTCATATTTAATGGCTGTTCACTGCAATTTGTGACCCTGTAATAGACTGAAAGATGTGCTCAGGGAAGGCAGGGCCAAGCCTTTCAGAGGACACAGGATGGAAAGGTTGTCAAACACTGTGTAGTGAAGCGTCTCAAACATCTGCTTAATAAGAACAAAATTTAGTTGCCCAAACAAAAATCACTCCTGGCCAGACAAGAAAACTAAATGAGGTTGTTCTATCAGTTAAAGTAAAAATTGCCCTGTGATCACTGTGAGTTTGCACAAGGTAACTTCTGTTTCACGTGGCATTGCTGCTCTTGGCATCTCCAGAGCCCTGGACTCAGGCCAGATTCCAGAGCCCAGTAGCTCTCCCTTCACATCCAAAGGCACAGGAGAGCAGGGGAATAATTCTCCAGTGCCAAAATCTCTATTTTCTCACTTTTAGCAGTAGCTAACATTCGGTGATAAATATACACAGCCCCACAATCACAGAATGAAAGGGTTTGTTTTATGAGGCTACGAGGACATATGTGGGAAAGAAATACGATGCCTTTTAAAAACCTGTGGCAAGGAAGATCATCCTTTATGTGATGGCTGAAGTTAATATTTGTAGGCTTTGTTGATTTTTGGGCTGTGGAAAATGAGCACTGGTGTTACTTGAGTGACACATCTCCGTGGATCATATGAACATCAACTGACTCCCGAAATTCCTGATTTTAGCATCTCTATTTCTGCCAGAGGAAGGCTGTGGAAGTTAAGAGTTTGTTCTGAGTTTTTGGGAGACATTATCAAGTGCTTCTTGGTCTGCTGTTTGGCTCTATAATTGAGTGGAGTCCAAAAGATTAAAGGGTTTGATTTTTTTTTTTGATTTGCCAACAAACTTTCTGAAAACTGCATTTTCAGCCATTGTCACCACAGAAAAAGTGCATTTTTCTTGTTCAAATTAGCTGAGAAGAAAGTTGAGGTTTTTCCTGAAATCAGACTCTAACTTCTATAACTCTTTCACACTTCCTTAAGCTTTTGGTTTTCCTCTGGAGCACCAGGTATTCCTCAGGTGCAAGAAGGTTGCCAACCAAAAGGACCAGTGGCTCATTATAAACTGCTGCACACACACATAAAAACCTGGAAGGTTATTTCCTCCCTCATTTCCTGCAGCAAATTGAAGCTGTACCCATGAGGTGCACTTGAACACTCGGGAAGTGTGAGTTTCCCATGACTGGAAATGCTGCAGGAATATCCAAGCCTAATTCTCAATGACAAATCCAATGGAGAGAAACGCTGTCTGGTGTTCTAAATAATAAAAACATCTAGTAATGCATCACAAGCAAAGCACTAAAACCCCCCCAAAAATCAAGAGAGACATAATTGGGAGGTTCTTGTTCTTCCCAGGAAGATCATCAATATACAGTAAGTCTCTTAAAGACCTGTGTTTAAATTATTAAGGCAGCCAGTTTAATGAAAAAGTAACAGCTCAATTTAATAATTCATGGCAACAATTCCAGGCAAAGCACACAAAATATTTCTAGCATGTGGCTTAAGACTGGTTAGACACAATATCAAAATATGCAACGTTACACACAGTATGTTCTTATCTGTTAGGTCTGGTGGAGGGAATAAACATTTTTTCCTGATGAGAAAATCAAAGTTGTGTTGCCATTTCAGTGAAGTCAAGTTGACACCTGCAGAGAAGCAAGTCATGACATTTTAGCTGACTGGTTTTTTTTTCTCCCCCTCTCCAGTTGTGGTTTGTTTCTTCCCTTTATTTACCCTGACAGACAAAAGAAAAATGTTGAGATGAGGATTTGGCATCTTTTCTCATAATTGTTCTTTGTTTTAGTTTGGGGTTTTTTCCCCCTTTTTTTCTCTCCTCTTTCCTCAGTTAAATAAGTAGTTCATACATTCTGGACCCTGACAGTTCTATTGAGGAGAAACCCACTTGAACTTATTAGTATCAAAATCCAATGTCCCTCCTTTCTCTTTGCACCCCCTGCCCTCTGATTTCTCAAACATTTATCAAGATAATAAGCTTCAGGTTTCATAATATGAGATCTATTTTCATGTCATCCTGGCACGGATCTGACTGACTGAGCTAGGAAGATCCTTAAAAAAATATGAATTTAGGATCAATAATATTTACGGCTCCATTTATAAAGCAGAAGTCAAAGGCATATATAATGCTGAATTTATTGAGGGAAATTACACTGGGGATTTTGTTTACTGGCCTCTAATCCTCTGCTTTTTAACATCCCATTCTGTAAGAAAAACAAATATAAGTTGCAGGTGTTCATAAATGTAAAATGGCACATAAAGAAGCTCACAAATGATATCTTTTGTGACCTGATATTGCAGTACAGGGTACTCTTCAACAGTGGTTTTCCTGGCTGTATCTTATTTTTGTTAACTGTGGGTGCCATTAAAGAACATGATAAAGTTATTGTAATGGAATTGAAATACATTTTATTACATCTATATAAGTTCCATTTACTGTGCAATATGACAGTGCTTAATAATTTTATATTACAAGCGTAATTATGATATCAAATTAGTAATTTTCAGAGAGTGCTTGCATTAGACACTCATATGATACAATGCAGGGTAGTTCAATTCTCTGTGGTGCCTGAAAACACACGTTCCTTTTGGCTGGGAAAATGCAGAGATGTGGTAAAAGGAAGCACCTCATAATCCTTGGAGCAATTTCCTAAGGATATTTACCTTCCACTGGAAGGTACAGATATTACCTGGATTGTTTCACAACTAATTCCACTACATTGTTGATGAACAAGACTAAAAGCTGTGATAAATCTTGTTTTTTGATGATAATGCCAAAGGTCCCCAAAATACCACCCTGCTCTTCTGAACAATCTTGGTTCGACTAATTCCACTGGTACCAGGAAGGCAGTTCCCAAGGGGAAGGATTAATATTCCAGTTCAGAACGTGAAATTGTGAACTACTGGAGCTGCAGAACACCCTTGGAACAAGGGATCAATTTGTGTCCCACTGAAATGCAATTCCTTCCAAGGCAGAGCACAGTGGACTTGGCACCGCTGAGCCTCACTGGTTTTAAGGCAGGAACTCAAGATTTGTATCCAGGTGATGTAACTCTGGAATCTGTTTTTCCCTTCTCCTTAGGGCTTTTGCACAGAATTAATGGTCTATTCAGGTGCTGAAAAGTTTTGCAACGCAAAACCATTCCAGGCTTTGGTTTTATCTGCCAAAATAAATGACAGAATGCGATGAAGGTTCACGAGCATCTTAATAAACCTTTAAGAGTCTGCCTTAAATACCAGTTTTCTATCCTAGAAAGCTCATCAATATCTAGACAGCCATGCAAACAGCTAGGAGGCCAGTCCATTAATGAAATGTTAATGACTGAATTAGACCTGTAATAACAGAAGTAGAATGCACTGCTGTGAGTCCATTAACATCAGCGGACCCTGCTGGGAAACAAGTAAACACAACATACAAAGGGAAAACTTGGGCTAATAAACAGTTTTTTGTGCAGTAAAGGTGCTCAGAAGCCTGAGCTGTAAATCTCATTCACTGCTATGTTAGTGGGTTTTGGGATTTTGTTTTTGGAAAAGTTTATTCAGGCAACACGACTCAGGATACATTTCACAATGTGATAATAAAATATGCACAACAGTGTTCATGTAAAGTCCATGCCCTGATAGTAAAACAAAAGCTGCTGCCAAATATCCTGATAAACACACCTATCATGATATGCTATAAGAATAATCAGTTCCCAATGGCAATTGCAGCTTCATTCTTTCGTCCTTTAGGAAGAAATTCTTCCCTGTGAGGGTGGGGAGGCACTAGAACAGGTTGCCCAGAGAAGCTGTTGCTGCCCCTGGATCCCTGGAAGTGTCCAAGGCCAGGCTGGACACAGCTTGAAAAAAGCTGGGCTAGTGGGAGGTGGCAAGGGGGTTGGAATGAGATGAGCTTTAAGGTCCCTTCCAGCCAAACCAAAGCTCTTCCTCTTTCGGATTATTTAAAAAAACAACTGCAATAACAAAAACCTGCTTAAAGATCCTGGTTTAAAGCTGCCCTCACTTGTCCAGAGATGAGAAAGTTGTGGGAAGACCTTAGAGCTACTTCCAGTGCCTAAAGAGGCTCCAGCAGAGCTGGAGAGGGACTTTGGAGAAGGGTCTGGAGGGACAGGACAAGGGGCAATGTCTTCCCACTGCCAGAGGGGAGGATTAGATGTGATATTGGGAAGGAATTGTTGGCTGGGAAGGTGGGGAGGCCCTGGCCCAGGTTGCCCAGAGAAGCTGTGGCTGCCCCTGGATCCTTGGAAGTGTCCAAGGCCAGGTTGGATGGGACTTGGAGCAACCTGGGCTAGTGGAAGGTGTCCCTGCCCATGGCAGGGGGTGGAACAAGGGCTTCAAGGTCCCTTCCCACCCAAACCATTCCATGGTTCCTGCCCCAGCCAGTCCAGGTGAGGAGCAGGGAACAGTAGTTATCACCTGATCGATGGCTGACCCAAGTGAAATGGAATTTATGGACCCTGACTAAGGCCCTCGTAGACATCACAGAAACTACCACTGTTGGCTCTAATTACAAGTGCTATTAAAGTTTTACAGTGGGCCTTAAAAGTTGATTGTGCTTTGCAGAAGGTGTTAAACCCCAAGAAAGGGGATGGGAAACAGTAACACTGCCAACAGCTCCACCAGTGACCTTGTAACCCACCATGGGAGAGCTCTTGGCCTGGGATATAGAAATTAAGGACTTGATTCCTTGGAATAAGAACTTCCTCTTCCCAAATATATAGTTCACTTTTTATTTTTTAATAAAACTGAAATAAAAATGGTAAAAACCTTTCTTTTTCTTCTAGTCCTGACAACCTCAGAGTTTTCCTTACACAGTGGCCGAAGAAGGAAAAGCCAACATGTCTGGATCTTATCTAAACTTCTTCCTTTTTGGCAAGATTTAGGAATTTATGTGGAGCTCAGTGTCTTATTCCTGGTCCTGGAAACCTCAGTGTATCTCCCAAGGAGCTGCTTTTCTCCCACCTTTCCCTGCCCTGCATGTAGAGGTTTGATTTGCATTTTATTCTATAATAATTCAAATAGCTCTCCTGATATTGCCCATTAAAAAGGATCTGCTGTAGTTTTTCCAGTGAGGATTCATTTGCACTAAGGACAGCTAGTTCTGTGGGTCAGATACTTGAGGATGATATGTAAAATATCTGTTCCCAGATCCCAAGGTTGGCTCAGACTCCACCTTGAGTAAATGAGCTGCACTCTGTACTATCCCTGAAGTAGGGGTAATATCACCTCACTATCTTATAGAAGTGCCTTGAGGGTAAAACCATTAAAGAAAACAACATGGGGGGACATGAAAAACCTAAAATTAAATATATATATACTATTAATTTCAAGTACTAAGTTAATTTAAATTTTGGGCAACTGTCTGAGTCCATGGTGGGCTTTTGGTTTTATGGCAATGTCTTTGTTTCCCAGAATACTATAACACTGAAGGACTGTATAGTGGAAGCTAATTTAATTAGAAAGAATGCAATGAGCTGATTATGTGCCTTGAAGAAATAAATACAGTATCTGGATACTGAAAGAAGTGGTAGAATTAACTGCAAATTCTATGAACCACTCACTGTGCTTCACTCTGTAAAAAAGAACTTATTATGTTTCCTGGGCTGGACTTTAGAACCACTTTGCTAAATATTATTAACATTTCTTTCAGAGAAAGCAAATTTTGATATGACAAGCTAAGCAAGTTGCACTGTCTGTAATTTGCTTGTCAGCAGAACAGACTTTTTCTGTCTTTTGCCATTTTTCACTTGTATCCTGCAGCCTTTGCCATCTTTCTTGCTGCATTTCCACTGACAACTTTAGGGAGTAAGTTTTGTACAGTATTCACAACTGTGATATCAGTTCTAAAATTCAAACTGTGCAATGAAATGGTCCATGAAAAGGAGGTCAAATGCAAGTAGCAACATCTGACAAGAGAACATCTATTGGATTGGAGCTGATGGAGTAACCCTCTCTCTTCAGTAGTTCTTGAACCCCTGAGCACCCTCTTTCCATTTTTTGCACCTTTAAGAACGGAAGAGAAACACTTGGCAAACAGATTTCATGTGAAAAGTGAAGAAAATAGTAAGGCAACATAAGTTTTTCTGTAGTAAGTCACTAGAAAGTTGATGAAAGTTGCTCAACACACTTATTTGATCATGGCATCAGTTACTTAAAAGCCAAAGATTTCATTTTGTGTTGTTCAGCTCTAAGAAGATGTGAGAAAAGTATTTTTGTCTGGAAATTTTTCCTCTCTTTGAGGCAAATTTTTCCTGAAAAACTCAAGTTATCTAAACTCTTTCTTGAAGCCTTGTGTCATGTCCATGGAAAGATTTGATGACCCAGTGTTGAATTGGAAGATAAAGCTTTGTTAGAGCTGATTTTCCAAAGTTCTTACAATACAAAGTGAAAAGTTATTATTAATGCAGGATGGTGCATGTGATGTTCTGCCTGTCTGAGTGGTGTGTGCAAAGAGAGGAACTTTTAAGATAAAGCAAAATAATATTTTATTGTCTTGTAACCTCAGCTGAGTCACACCAGTTTCAAATCAAATGTGATACAGTGGGAAGGGAAATAACCACAGATGTAAAGAATAATCAGGTAAATGTTTGTAGCTAATAGAGATAAATTAAGGATCTTTGTATGCTTTTTTACATATAATGAAAAACCTGTTCTCTTTAAAGGGCTTTGGCCAAGGTGTCATAGAATTATAGGATCAACAGGGTTGGAAAAGACCTCCAAAATCATCAAGTCCAACCAGTTGTTGGAAGTGAGGACAGAGGTTTAAAAACTGGATGGAAGGAGGGAGGGGACACTACACAAGCAGAAATGTTGAAAATATGGAGAGGTGTTTGAGAAGGAAGAGCTGGAACAGTGGGAAGAACAAAAAGCTTGAGTGCAATGTGGGAAAGGCAGAAGGAGAGCCAGCAATGAAGGAAGATGTGGTGAGTCTTCCTTGTTTTTTTCAAGGATGATCATTTCAGTGTCTGCATGTTTCACTTGGTGATGCAGGTGATGGGATGAGGGCAGCTGCAGCCATCAGAACCACAGAGGAAAACCTCTTGAACGGGAGGTTTTAGCTTTGGGTACAGAGAGAAGTGACCTTAGAGATGCAGGTGGCAATTCCAGCTGGGCCTCAGCACCAAGGGGCTCCCTGGCTCTGCCACGTCTCACTCCATTTCTCACCTCTAATGTGCTGGTTTAATTTTCTGCAGCCAAGGGAGGACTGATGCTATTGAGTGAATACAAAGAATTGATTACAGTCTGCTTAGAATAAAATTGCATTAGAGCTTCCTTCTTTCCTTCTTTCCTTGATGCTGTTGGGAACCTCCTGCCCCCAAATCCCTGCAGCTGGACCCGACTGAGTGAGAATTGTTGCTTTTTGTCCCCTTTTTACAAACTTGAGAAAGTAAAAAGATTTCAGTAAATACACTGATTTTTCTGATTTTGCTGCCTGTTCTCATACAGTGAAGTTTTCTGAGTATTAACTATCACTTTAAATTCATCTCCCTTTGACTCATCCCATGTCATATGTAATTTGAACAGGTATTTGTGTAATTATTTCTCTGAATAATTACCATCATACAATTGCTATAGCTGCCAGTTTTGTTTTTCTTTCCTGCCAGAGAATAGCAGAAATGTATTAGGCAGTTGTGTAACTTATGATCTTGGATTCATGTTTAAAATGCATGGAATATTTTTCATTTTCTGTTTGAGGCAATACCTCATCTGGGATCATATCTCACAGTAGAAGTTTCCACTGGGTAAATGGATGCCTTGTTCTGCAAAGGGGTATAATCTACGTTGAAAAAGGATGTAAAAATAAATAAAATCTGAATTTTTTAAGCTTTAAAGAGGTAGTGAATATTAATGGCTGCAGGTAGAGGTGTAGCACATCTGGACAGCCATGCAGAGAGGCTTTGTGTTCATGGTCTCTTATTCCCTCTTAAATAAATTTGATTTGACCATCATTAGAGCCCTTTGCTGTTGTCTTTTGATGAGGATTCTAGGAAATTGGTTTGCTGGCTTGCATGGTTTACGGGCAGGGAGAGCAAACTGGAATTTGCAGGCACAAGTGTTCTTACTGGATATCTAATTCCAGAAGTTGTACTCTCCAAAGGAGAGAAAAGTACTTTACTGTTGAGTTTGCTGCGTGTGTTTGTTTGTTTTTTCCCCAGGGTAGGTGGGAATAGGTACAATAAGATGGAGAAAAGGGGTGGCAGATTTGTAAAGGTTGGTGTGAAAGAAAATTTTGGGCAGCAAATCCACGTGTATAAAAGTCAATGATCAGCTGAGTGCACAGAGGAGTTGAGGGCAGACCCTTCATGCCACGGAGAAATAACAAAATGATGCTCATTGTTCTAAATGAATCGGTGCTGCTGTTTGAGAACTGATCCATGGCTTTCTACTGACAAGTGTAATTAGAGAGAAAACTTTTTCATCTCATGAGTCATGCAGAATTTTCCTTTGAGGGACACTAATATTTGGAATGTTAAAAGAAGAGAGAGAGAAAAAAAACCCATAAAACAAAACAGAGAATATTTGGAGTATTTAGGCTTGAACATTAAAGAGAGATTAGGATTGGGATGAAAGTTTGCATAATGACAGAAACAGTTAATAATTGCAGGTAGAAGAGGGTGGTTGGAAGAAGACAATCAGGTCTTCTGTCCATGTTGCACAATGGGTACATGGGAATTTGGGCACCAAAGTCTTCTTTGCCTTTTAGTATTTTAAGTGAGCAAACAGGCTGAGGGTACAGATGCATTTGATTACTAATGATCATCAGAACATGAGCAGCACCATGATTTATTAGAGGAGTTGTTGACTGGGATTCCAAGAAAAGGTAATTGTTTCAGAGTTATCCCCACAATTAATTTCACATGTGTGAAGTCCATAACTCCAACTGCAGGCCATGGGATACGTGTAAATGTTCCCAAAAAGAGCCGAGGTTTGGGATGAGAAGGGGGATCTGAGTGCAGGAGGGTTGGGGTTTTTTTTTTTCTGCTCTGTCTCTGACTTCCTCTGCAACCTGAACTAATTATTCAGTTCCTCTGGAATGACAAAGTGCATCAGTGGAATGACATGTTGATGAAATGGAAGCATCAGGAATCCTAAGGTGCTCGGACTGTGACAACAGTGGCTTTTGTAAGTAGTAGGATCTGTTTGAACACATTATCATCATTGATCCTTAGTCATCCATATGTTTCAATGCTGCTGTCTGACAGCAGAACAGGGATAAGATGTCAGATTATTGTAAGAACAGAACTACTGCTGTCCTACCCCATGAAATGCTAACAAGCACGATGTGCCAAACCTTTGCATCCCCAACAAACACGATATGCATGTTATGACTCGAAATACGGTGAGTTTTGAACAGAATTAATCCTTACTCAATCATCCAACAATGAGAAATATCGAGTTGTTTTTCTTAAGGATTAGGAAAATTCTTTTGGAAGGAGACAAACATTTGTCCCTGCTGGAAGCTCCTTCAGCTGTAATGCATCACTGTGCCTGACCAGCCCTAGAAACCTTGGAAAGACAAAATATGTACAAGCCGGTTGTTAAGCATATGTGATATGTTTTGCCTTGTCACCTGGCAACGACAAGGTTTTTCTAAACAAATTTCACACATTGCCAAAATTCCAACTTTTTGAAACACGTAAGCTGCTTATTTATTTATTTATTTATTTATTTCCCCTTGGTCAAACGCAGCCCAAGGTATGTCTTTCTCAGAACAGCAAATGCTGTCATTTCTACTGGTGGAAGAAATAACTTTTGGAAATTTGATTCACTTAGCCTTATGTACTGCCTGTAACAGCGCTGGAACTGTAAAAAAAGGTAGAAAATATGTTGTCAATGAAATCATTCCTAATCTGTCCTTCATGTGCTTTAAAGTTAACAAACAAACTGATGCCAATAAATCTTTGACTGACCTACATTCAGCTAATGAGCATAAAACTATATTAAAATACGTGGTGAAAGAGAAGCTAAAGTTGTTAATATTTCTTTTCTATTGCAGAATATTTATCATAGAAGTGATCGAATCATTGGCTGACATATCTCTGTGTGTTCAGGTTGGGGAATAAAAAAGCAACTGAGATGTCATTTCTTAAGCTTGAATTGAAAGTTTCGAGGACAATACTTCAAACTGCAGAGTAAAAGCTACATTGCTACACTCTGGCAAGCTTTAATAACCTCATACATTCGGTTACCTCCTTAATCTGCCAGTTCTGTTTTCTATACATCTGATCACTGATAGATTTATCTTTTACCAGCTGTCCCTCCCTCCCCTGTGCAGGCAGTGGCAGTGCTGATCCAAGCCAGTGCTGATGGGATTCCAGTCCATTACCACCCCGAAGGTGGCTGGGATTTGGGTGCACAATGGGGTGTGACACCGCTGAGCGAAGGGAGGCAACTCCTTATAAATGACAACGCTCTGGTAATGACACACACGGAGTTTGGGAGTCAGCAGTGATGAGTGGACCTCTTAGTGTTATCCTTGGTGGGAGATGATGCCCAGGAAGTAAAGATGGATGATTTTTCCATGTGGTTAGTGCAGGATTTTGCTGGTTCCATCCCACCTAAGCGATGGGTTGTCGCTGGATTTGCACCCGGAGTGCCACGTGTTGGCACTGAGCTGCCAGGGGAAGTGTGGAGATTTTTAATTACCCTAGTGGTGAGCTAAAAAGTGCTGGTGTTCCTAATGCCATGGAGAGTGCAGAAAAGGGCTTTAAAATGCTAAAACAATGGTGGGCTCCTCGCTGAATGATGCAGCGCTCTGCAATAATGCGGCACGTTTGGAAAAGATCTGTATTTTTTCAAAGACAAACATCAAACAGGAGGAAAAAGGTTATGTCACCTTCACCCTCACAGTGCTGTCATTTATATGCTATCAGCTCATTAAATTCACATTAAGATACTCCATGGGACTTTAGGAGCTATTAGTGCACCTAAAATGGCATAACAAAATCTCAGTTCACTTTAAGAGAGATGGCATTGCGACATTTTGTATTTCATCACTGAATTATTATAGTCTCAGATGCATTCTGCTGTGATGGTAATGGAAGGAGGAATACTAGAGAGGAAAGCTGTCCATTTGTTTATCCCCAGGGAGGGAAAAAAGAAAGTTTGATAAAAAACTAGAGTGAAAGTAAAGCATTAACAATTTAACCCCTGTAGCAACGCCGAGGAACACACAGGATTTTTTTATATTCTGCTTTTCAGGATGTTTAAAGAAAAAGAAAGAAAGGAAATTTTGTATATAGGGAGTCGCTTCAGGCAATGTAAGGTGCAGCAAATGTACTGCATGAATGCATCTCAGTCTTTTATAGGTGAAGTCTCTCATGGCAGCCATAAAATACCTTCCTTCATATAAATTCTCATGATAAAAATGAGATTGTGATTAAATCTGATGCTCTTGTTAGTTTGTCGTTGTTTTTTCTCCCCTTGGCTTTCATCAGCAAAGAAGTGTGTTGCTATAGGTGAATCTTCAACCTTTTATTTATAAATCCCACGTGGGATAATTCCCAAGAACAAGGCTTAGGAAAGAATAAGGAAAACTGAAGCCATACTAAGTTATCATTAAATAAATAATATATATATATGAATACTAAATAAACACCACACTCCTTGATAAATAATAATTTAAAAATGATATCTGAATTAATCAACCATATATTTATGTTTTGGGTCTGGGAAATAGCTTGATCTGAGGACGCCTTTTCTACACAGTAAATGCAGCTGTATATTAAATACACAAATAATATGTATTGAAGGACAGAGAATAAGTTAAATTCGGCTTTTAATTTGAGGCAAAGGTAACTTTCTTGTAAATGTGTATGAATGATTTAAAAAAAAATCAAAAGTGGGTTGAAGGAGAGAATTTCTTCAGTGGAGAGGGAGCTCAAAGACATTGGAAGAGTCACTACAAGAGAAAGCCCAAGGTTTGGAAAGCAGAGGGAATAATCACTTAATAACTGCCCACCAAGCACTTGCTAAATTTACCCCAGTGTTTGACTACATTTAGGGCTTCAGAGCATAATCTCTGCAGCACAGGGATTCTGCTGCTTGTTAGACAGTTCACCTGTTGAAAAGCTTGATAGAAACCAGGTTTATCATCAGGAAGCTGCTCTTGAAAGGTCACCCTGAAGGCTAAAACCTGGCTGTGGATAGAGTTTTCTGTCAGACAAAAAAAGAGGATGTGTTGCACTTAAACCCCTGGGTTTTGCCTGGTGTTGGTTTGCCCTTTCCTGATGGTTTGGGATGCTGATGTTTTGGGATCCTGATGGTGTGGGATGCTGACCTGAGCACTGGGCAGCTCGGGTGGCAGCACAGCTCATTCCCATTAATGACTGCCAGAAAACATAGAGGAATTAACAGGGAATTTTGTCCAGTCTGGGGCAGGATTTTTAAAGGTCTAACGAAGATTTAAAATCACTAAAGAGCACTAAATTTTAACCTGTCTTCAGCCAAGGGAGCAGTGGAAGCCACGAGAAGTTCTTGCACATAAACAGGGGAACTTAACATTTAGGATGATGTGAGGCAAAAATCAGCATAGTTGTGCAATTCTGGGGAAGTTCTGGGTCTTCCTCATGGAAGATGTAAAACCAGAGAATGTTGTAAAGTGACTTATAGATCCAACTGGGGAAGGTGTCTGCAACTGTATTTTTTAAAGTGTTCTGTTCAAACCTCAAGATGCCAAATATTTGGAATAGTTGGAGGAAAAGACAACCATACTTAGATTTACTTGTATATTTGTTTCCAAAGGAAACTAGTGGCAAAAAACAAGTTTATACTTTTTTTTGGTACTTGCCATATACCACTGACATAGTGAAGTATTTTGGAGACTTAAATTTAGAATTTTTTTTTTTTTTTCCAGGAAAATCTCCATTGTGAGGAACAGAGATTCAAGCCTTGAGATTGTGGACAATTTAATCCAAACACTGCAAGAGAAGTTGCACGAAGCTCCCAAATTTCAAGCTTTGTGACCGCTGTGTCGTGGATTAGGGCATTCACTGGGGGAATCCACAAAGACTTGACCACTTCTATAGAAATATGGTTTTATAACCCATTATAACATTTATCTAAACTTTTTTTAATAGACTTATTTATTTGGTTTCATTTTACTTTGATAGATTTATTTAGATAGGAGCAGTTCTTATTGCTCTTCAATGGCAAAATGGTTGTGGTGAAGTCAATCATGCCATTAATGGATGAATTAAAGCTTCATCTTCTGGTTTAGATAAAGGGTTGCTTCTGATCCACACAGATTTAACTCCAAGTAGATTTTCCTCCTAAAAGTGAGTATCTTGGCAGGGAATATCCTGAGGCAAAGGAACTCCAGCACAGCAAATTCAGAGCAGAAAAGCCCCCAGTGCTGTTGAGAAGACCATGAGAAATCTTTGTTGTGTTTTTTCCTCCCAAACCCAGCACAGCAGTCAGGTTACTGAGAGTCACATTTGGTCCAAAATTTATCTGAGTTGTCTAATCCTGTCCCTTCCAAAAGAAATGTCGGGGACGGACAGACCCACTCCTGCTCCAGGCTAAGAGCACATGGCTGGGTGCTGGGGATGGGGACATGGGGGATGCTTGTTTTTCACCCTGTCACCTTTGAAAAACCCAGTGTGAGCCAGTTTATCTGCTCTGCGTTCCAGTATCTGCCAGAGAGAAACAAAATAAACGTTGACACCATTGCCATGCACTGGAGAAGCTGATTTTACATCAAAAGCACTGTGCAAGCTTTCATGAAGTTTGCCAAAAGATCCAGAGACTGTGATATTTAATAACATTCTGGGATATCTAATTTGCAATCTTTTCATCAGGTCCAAACAAGCCATGTTATTTGTTTACTCTAAGTCTATTATAAAGTAGCTTTTATTTCATATCTCTCCTGGCCACCCTGTTAAGTGTTTTGCACCGTGTCTTACTGATCTTAAATATTTGTTTTATGAGGTGAAACAGAGTCTATCCCCAATCTTTGTATAGTCAACTAAACCAAAAATCTCCTTCAGCCAGTAAAGAGCTTAATTTTGCACTTTATTTTTTTTGCCACATCTCGTGACATAGATACCCATTGCTGCCACTAACAGCTTGTCTGCCCTGGGAATCCTTTCCCAGGTATTCACTGAAATGGCTGGAAGTAAATATTGCTGTGCTTATAGACCTGGCTGGGGCTCAGTATCTTGGCATTATGTGGAGTGTCAAGAAAATAACCGTGGGCTGCTCACTGTGGAAATTGTTCTTACAGCTACACTAGACCTGCACAGCTCCACGACATCTCCAGGAGGGCTCAGAAGCTAAAGGTAAACCAACCAGAAGTTAAACCAGGACCTGTCTAGGCTGGTTTGCAGAATCCACCCCAGAACCCACTCCTGGAAGCCTTTAGCTTCCTCAATCACCAGTTTGAGAGGACTGGGAGTAGAGCAAATTGAAAGCTGAATAAATTTATGCTCTTTTAAAGAATTACAGGTTCATGGAATGGTTTGGGTTGGAAGGGACCTTAAAGCTCACCTCGTTCCACCCCCTGTCATGGGCAGGGACACCTTCCACCAGCCCAGGTTGCTCCAAGCCTCATCCAGCCTGACCTGGGACACTTCCAGGGATCCAGGGGCAGCCACAGCTTCTCTGGGCAACCTGTGCCAGGGCCTTCCCACCCTCACAGGGAAGAATTTCTTCCTAATATCCAATCTAAACCTCCCCTCTGTCAGTTTGAAGCCATTCCCTTGTCCTGTCACTCCAGGCCCTTATCAATAGTCCCTCTCCATCTCGTAGCTCCCTTCAGGCACTGGAAGGCCACAATTAGATCACCCCAAAGATTCTTTTCTCTAGGTAGAACAATCCCAATTCTCTCAGCCTTTCCTCCCAGCAGAGCTGCTCCATCCCTCTGATCATCTTGGTGCCTCCTCTGGACTCTCTCCAGCAGCTCCATGTCCTTCCAGTGGCTGGGACCCCAGAGCTGGAGGGAGCTCTGCAGGTGGGGTCTCATGAGAACAGAACAGAGGGGTAGAATCCCCCCCTGCCCTGCTGCCTCTGCTGTGGGATCAGCCCAGGACACTGGGGGGTTTCTGTATTTAGAAATAATAAGGTGAAGCTCAGAGATATGAAGTCTGGTACTTGCTTTGACAAAAGCAAAACAAAAAAACCGCTCCAAATAATTTAGAATTGTGGAAAATTTTTGCTAGACAGAATGATGAACAGCAACTTTAGTTTAATATGTAAGTAATTATACACAGTGAATGCAGAGTAAAATTAAAAAGAAAACCCTATTCAATAGTGAACCTCAAGTATTCTTGTTAAATCAGATTGGAATAAATAAAGATTTGTGGTTTTTTTCTGGGGGAAAAACAAATATAAGAGGTCACAACATGTCTCTAATATATCTGGACATGGCTAGAGGGAAATGTTGTATAGCAAAGTTCTCCCATGGACTCCAGGCTTTAGTTCAAAGCAGTAATTGCAAGTGATCAGATCTGCTCCTGTCTCCTGCACTTGTCTGAGAAAGAAGATCTCAGAGGTTGGGATTCCTAGGGAGATCACTGCCATTGGTGGTGAGATCAAACACTGGGTTGTAGCCAAATTCCCAACTGGACCCACCACCACTGTAATAAAGAAAAGTTCTTTAACATTTTCTGGTGTTTCGTGATGACACATTAATACCTACAGCCATGGTTTGATTCCCAGCATAAGGAATTTAGCATAAAGCAGTGACTGTTAATTGATGTTTGGGTGTGGGATTGAGTTACTGTGCCTTGACAAATTAACAGACATCAGCTGAGCCCCAGAAACCAATTTGGTGCACCCTCACAGCCTGTGGCAGAGGGAAGTTAAAATACATTATCCTCAAATAGAAAGAAAGAAGTGTAATCCAATGTGGTTTATCCTTTTTTGAGGTGGTCCGAGATAGTGTAAAATGGGGCAGAGAACTTCAGCACCCACGTGGTGACCTTCCAAGAGCAGATACTTCAGCACACATCAGTGATTTCTCAAGCTGTGGTAACTCTTGTGTCTCAGCTCCAGGTTTAAAAATTTGCCTGCACTGTTCCTGAAGATTCCAGGTAGGGCCAGTGTCAGACTAGTGTGGTTGTCCTGCCTTCTGTGGGACTGACCTGCCAAGGAAAGGACCATCAGGAGGGGTGGGGTAAGGAAATGAGCGTAAATAAACCAGACAAAGCAACCTCCAGCTCTGTAACAAAATATCTGCAAAGAATCAGAGTGTTTGTCAATTTTTAGGCAGCTCCACCTGAAGCTCCTACTTATTTTCTTTCAGTTTTCTAAAACGCAGGCTCTTATGTCAGAGGAAGTCTGATGTGGGCAGAAATTAAGATATTTGCTAAAATTTGAGGTGACTGCATTTCTGAGTCTGGATTCTTCCTACGTTTTCTTGCTTGCTAGAGAAGGTGCCACGTGATGTGACACACATGTTACAGTGCACTCAGACACACTGTTAATTTTGGGGGGGGGGGAAGATAAAGTAGACCTTTGGGGATGACTTTAGCTTTGTGTGTCTCACTTTGTTATGAAGTGCCATAAATAGCCCAGCCTGAATTTGACACCCTTCAGGAAATACTTATTCTAGCACTGGAATTGCCAAATACATCAGTCTTTGATACTAATTATGGAGAAAACTGGTCTGGGAAGTGCAGAAGAAACATGGTGGTGCTTGTTTGCATGCTGGGGGGAGAAAAAATGTTAATTTGGAGGATGAAAATGCGTTTTTGAAGTGGAGATTAGAAAAGATAATGAAATTTACTTCTATCCCTAAACTCTGAAACTATAAACATGGACTGCAGAGCCAGAAGTGGGAGATTGACCACTTGGACTAAGATTTTGGATAAAAACAAGTTATAGGTAGAAGAAAATAAAAAAAGGTCTGTGTTCAGAAGAAGTTAGAATACGTAGCAGTAAAAAGAATGAAGAGGATTGCAAATCAATAAAATAAAACAGAAAAATTAGACAGAAAAAAGAAAAAAGAAGAGAAAAAAAAAGGAAAGGAAAGGAAGGGAAAGGAAAGGAAAGGAAAGGAAAGGAGAAAGGAAAGGAGAAAGGAAAGGAGAAAGGAAAAAGAAAGAAAGAAAGGAGAGAAAAGAAGAGGTTTGAGAAAATCATGTTATAAATTCCTATAAATTAATGTTGACCCCCATAGCCGTGGATTTAAGAGTTGTTTCAGGTCTTGGTGGTTGCACTCTTTGCTTGATGAGATTTCAAAACATATGTTTTGAAAACTTGACCAAAGTCTCCTTGGTCCCTGTTTGCTTTTCTGAATATTTATTAAGCCCTGAAGAGCAAAATCTAGCTATCCTTAACTCTGATATCCAGTAGGAAATTGCATGAAGTCCCAGGGGTGAGAGCCTTATACTTTGGAAATATTGTTTTCTCAGGATGCTTGGTGGTGGAGTGTCTGGAAAAGATGGCTTAGGAAGTATTTATCCAACCTGCATGTGCATTCAATGGGAAAATACTGAATTTTTAAATTTTAAATTTTAATTTTTCGTGAATTTTTAATTGTGTCTATACGTTTCATTTCATTTTATTTCTTTTTAAACAATGGGTCATTTCAGTACCTGACACAGATGTGTATGATCTGCTCTGAGCTTAAATCTGGTCTAAGGATGGATGAGTGATACTCAAAGCTTCTGCCTAGACCAGAGTCATATTTACTGTGTTATCTACTCCTATAAATGTCTTTAAGATAAGATAATAAATAAATCTGGTTCAATGAGACGTGGATAGTACCACCTACAAGAAATGTTGAATTGATACTGATGTGACTCCTTAAACCCCTGCCAGGTGGGATGATTTTGGGCAACTCAGGTCACCCTGGATGTAGCTCATTTTACCCATAAAATAGGGATAATTATCCATGCTTTTTCTCCTCTATAAAGTCTTGGGATTTGCTGTTGAGCCAGATATCCTCGTTTTGTAGGAAATCAGCCAGATCTATAACTGGTTTGCAGCAGAGGAAAACATACAACAGAAAAAATAATCAGCGTTGTACACTAGTAATTACTCTTATAAATACTTTTATTTTTGTTGTTGTTTTGACTCACAAGAACAAGCAGGAACATTTCACAGCTTTCTTAGGGCTGTCTAGTGTTCTTGCATTAGTTTTATTGCAGACTTCCCTTCAACTCATTAAATCAAGATCCGTATCAGACAAAACCTACTGTCTGGTCTCACCACCCGACAATTTTTGCTTGATGAGAACTTCAGCTCTCACTAGTGATGAGAGAAACTGTTCCTGAGCTCATCTGTCGGTGCAAAAATTGCCTCAAGAGTATCCAGCAACTCTGCAAGGTCTGAAATGAATCTGTCAGTGCACTGACCTTGGCTCTGCCCTTATTCCAAGTATATGTATCGCTAGATATCAACAATCTAAACAGAGCTAAAACCCTAAGCAACCAAAATATAAACAATCAAAACAACAAATGCATTTGTTGCATTAGCTGACAGCACCCATAATGTCACTGGACAAATATGTAAATACTGACCTAAATCCCTTCGCCGGAGACTTTTGTGTTCACTTTGAATGTTGGAGCAGACCCAGCTCGGGGGCTGCCCACAAACCTCGGTGCCCACACGGCCCTGGGGGCAGGGCTGTGCCACAGCTACTCCTCCTGGGAGCTGAGCTTGGCTGGGATTCTACAGGATTCCAGAAAGCTGAGGGTTTCATCCTCGTGAATTTGGCACAATTCAATTAATTAAAACCAAACTTATAACATCTTTTGGCTGAGTGCAAAAAATAGACATCTGAACGCGCAGAGAACCGGAGCGCTGACCCAATCCATCAATTAGTTGGACGTTAATTGCATTTTTTCCCACTGACTTCAGGAGTCGTGGATCAAACCAAATGTGGTTGTCTGTGTGGAATCAGCTTTTTGCTGCTAGACCCAAAGACTTTGATAGGTGTTTCCTGAAGCAGGTAATTCCCAGTGATGTTCCTTTCCATTTGGATGGTTAATGGAAGCAGGATAACAGGATAACAATGCTTGGGTGGTGCTTTGGTCAAGTTGGCCAGAACAGGGTATTCCAGCCTCTCAAATCTCCAGGAGCAGATGCTCAGATTTTGCATCACCATGGAAATTCATATAAATTTCTCATTTTCAGCCTTTTGATTGAGCAGGAAGTGTCCAGTTTTCCAGGCATTGCCTCTTCCCCAAAGAGCAGGAAAGGCTGATGTTCTGGGTCAAGATGAAACCAAAAGGCTGGAGAGGTTTTCAAAGGTGCATTTTTAAATATCCAAGGAACCATTTTTGCAGGAATCATGAAAATATCTGCATTATACAGTTAGTTGGTACACAAATCCATAAAAATTAGTAGTGCCCAGATCAGCAGATAAATCCTGATCTGAAACATTTTGCAGCTTCATCTCTGTCCAGTTAAATGAAAAAGGTTGCCAGTTCATCAAAATTATTAAGTATTCAAGGAAACCTGTCTTTACATTGCAATTATTTTTATAAAACAGACTTAAAATAGCTTTAAAAGTTTCTCACCCCTCTGATAACAGATTTTTTAGGTAAGGATTAGGCAATTGTTAATGTTAATAATTCTAATTACAACTCTTTCTGAATTAAGAACTCTAATTCTAGAGCTTCTCTTCCTCTCTAAGGTGGTATTCACCTTGAGATAGACAGCATTCCCCTACTTCTGGAGAGCTGTAATCTGGTTTATATGGAATATTGAGTATTTGTAGTATTTCCAGACGCTTAACTCAGAGTGATTTCAGCTGAATCCGGGCAGCTGTGGGATATATGATGTAATTTACTCTGTATAAAATAGCAATAATGCCATTTACCTGCCTCAGTGAAATTTTATGAGGATAAAACTAAAGCCAGAATTATCTTTAAGGGTGTTTCTGACAGCACACTTTCCAACAGCTTTTTGGGAAAACATGTTCTGCTGCTGCGCTTTCTGTGGAGGGATGTGTGAGGAGATAATTTATTATGATTTTAAGGGAACTAAATCTCAGAATTTCACATTCTGGTTATTTCAGTATTGATGTGTGTTTGCCCTGTTCAGAATTTCTGTGAGGAATATTTCTGTTTGGAATACTGGATGATTCTAAATGTGTTTGGAAATGGAATCGCAGAATGGTTTGGGTTTGAAGGGACCTTAAAGCTCATCTCATTCCACCCCCCTGCCGTGGGCAGGAACATCTTCCACTGGACCAGGTTGCTCAACCTGGTCTTTATTTTGAGAATCTGATTCTTATTTTGGTCTGTGAAAGTGATAATACAATAAAATCCTATTTACTCTGTCACAGGGAGACCCTCAAGTCTCTTATGCAGATTTAAATCAGGAACTTTGCTGTCAATTGTGTGATTTTTGTCTTAATTCTCCTCTTGTTTTCTATATCAGCCCATGAAGGAAATAAAGAATTGCTTGAACACACATTCCCACCCAGTGTAATGACAAGAACTTACTGTACATAAAGTACTGAACAAAATAAAACATGAGAAAACAAATAATATTTGAACACTCCCAACATTTGGCTTCTCATATAATTGTGGAAGTGCAGCAAATCACTGCTTTTCTATAATACAGAAAGTTAGACTTTTAATAGAAAGGTCTGTTATCTCCTCTTGTGTAATTTCCTCTAAAATACTGAATAACCAAGGAACTTTTTCATGTCTAATGTAATTTCAGTCTGGATTTTATTTTTGATTCTGGTCGAGGTTAACTTTTATGTTCTCCAAATGAATTTCAAAGACCATTTATTCAGCTAATTTTTGCGGGCAAAAACACACTGAAACTTTTCTCCCAGTTGGTAAGCAGCTATCCCCTAGTTTTATTCAAGTTTTCACATAAAAATGCCAGTCGGGAATAAAACTGACAAATATATTCAATCAAGGATGGAATATTTTTTTTCCTCTTAAGTTGCAAATGGCTTCATTAAAATAAAAGCACCACCTTAGGGATTGCATAAAGCAGAATATTGGTACCTAAATGGTATTTATGACTCGGCTAAATGTAAAGTGAATTAAAATTTAAAGGATTAGAGTCAGGTAGGCCAGAGCCACTCGGAGAGGAATGTCCATTAAGGAGATGGAAGGACCTGCTGTCCCCAGTGACAGGAACATGGTCAGGCACCTCCACACTTAGTGGCACTGGAAATGGAACCCCGAGGTACTTGGGTGATGTTTAGGCAAAAAAAAATTGAAATCCTCGTGAAAAAATCCAGGGATTTATCTAATTTTATGTGTATATAAGATGTAGATTTATGTGTATGCATGTATATATATATATATATATATATATGTATGAAATATGTATTATATATTAGAGATACATATATGTATTATATATTAGAGATTGCAATATATTATTTAACTATTAGATCATATATATCTATAGATATGTGTATCTATATATACTTACATAGATACATATATGTCTATAAATATATATATATGAAAATACATAGAGACATATAGATTTATCACTGAAAATTATGTATAGATATGTATATATACCTATATATAACTATATATAACTATATAGAGAGATATGTCTATGTCTATATAAATACATATATCTATAGAGAGATATGTATATGTCTATATAGATATATATAACTATAGAGAGAGAGACATATATAACTATATCACTGCAAATTATATATAGATATCTATCATATTTAGATATATAATAATGTAATATAAAATATGTAAACAGTATTATAATATATAATATATATAACAATTTGATATAGAGTATTATCTATACACATGCATATTACATATATTACATATATAAATATATATATTTATATATTAGATATAGTATATTGCAGCACTAGCAGGAAACTGCAGATGAAAAAAAAGAGAGTTAATCATGTAAAATATAACACTTTCCAAGTTAATTCCTTAAAATAAAATGCACTGTTATTTTAGCCATAGCACTGCAAACTCTGCTGCTTCCACGTCTTCCTAAAAACCCCAAACTGTATTTTAAGGAACTTCTGAGACAGGAAGGGATAAGGATCCTTCATGGTAAGAGTCTGCCAAAGCAAATTGAATTTTTGATGTGAAGGGGACAGTGCTTTGGGGTTTGCACTGTATTTGCACACATTGTGATATATGTGCTGCATTTCCTGATCTTTTTATCTTTGAGAATAATGGAATAGTCACAGATTGGGAGGCACTTTAAATCTCATCTTGTTCCAATCCCCTGCCATGGGCAGGGACACCTTCCACTATCCCAGGTTGCTCCAAGCCCCGTCCAGCCTGGCCTTGGACACTTCCAGGGATCCAGGGGCAGCCACAGCTTCTCTGGGCAACCTGTGCCAGGGCCTCCCCACCCTCCCTGCCAGGAATTCCTTCCCAATATCCCATCTAACCCTATTATCTGTCAGTTTGAAGCCATTCCCCCTTGTCCTGTCCCTACAGTCGCTCAGTTAATTCATTGAACCCAATGTTGGCCTCAACAGTCAATATTTTACAGCACATGATGGACTGAAGTTCTTGGAAGACTTGTTTTCTTCCCTACATCCTTGTTTCTTCATGGAACAACCATTGTTTGAGTTACTACACAGTGGGGAGCTGATCAGGAAAGTTTCTCATTACTCAAAGTGTTTGTGACCAAACAATAACACATTCTTCAAGACGTGTGGTTTTAATTTAAAAAAGCGTTTCTGTGAAAACCCAGATTTTTCAGTTACAGCTTTTAAAAAGCAATGGGGGAAAAAAAAATTCAACCCTCTTTAACCAATTGTCATGGTATGACACCTACCTGTGCCCTTCTCTGGCCATGTCACTGCAGTGTTTTGCTCCAGGCACGGGCCTTGTTTCCCCGAAAAACCAATTCCATCACAGATTCAGCCAAAACAACCAGCCCTGATGTTTCTTCACCCAGCACCAGCCTCCTGAATGTAACACACCCGGGATCCTGACAATTGTTTGTGTGGAGAAAGAGACACCACGTGATTCCCTGCCCTTTAAAAAGATGTGGTGAGTTTGCGTAGCGCTCGTTTGCATGATTTTTATTTATTTGATTTATTTTTTGTTATTACAGTTTTATTTTATTTATTTTTTTCTTGCTTCTATCCAGCTACTCCCTGTTGTAAAGTACTCCTGGTCCTGTTCTTTCCCTCACACACTCACCAGGGTGACATTTGCACAACCATCTGTGTCACCTCTGACCGTGACCCTGTGTATTTAACTCAGCACATTATAATACTATAAAGCTTTAAATCCAAGGGAACGTGAGCTGGGATATATCTATTTATTAAAATATTAGCATTTCTGATGTGACATTTTATACAATGTATATTCCTTTATTTAAATATTACCTCTGAGCCTTAATATCTTCTTTCCAATTTGGGTAGATTAAAGAGGGTAAGTGGTATCCTTTTATTATCCATCTGTTTTATGCTACACTTGGATCTTTGTTAGGACAGTGAGTAGTAGGATGCTTTTAAAATGTGTGTCTTTGTAGCTGGACACTGTTATTTAATATTTAATTTTATATATGTTTCATTTCCCACTTTAAATTTTTAGAAAAGTTTTTAACATCTTTTATTAAAAAAAATATTATTATTAATAAAAAAGCTGGCATTTGCAGAGCGAGTTAGTAGACCCTTAGAAGTAACATTAAAATGAATTTTCTTCTCTTTCTTACTTTGTACCTTCACTTAAACCTTCAAACACGTGACAACAGCTGGTGTTTGAATGAGAATTTGAAAGGATCTCCCAGTTACATTTTGCAGCATAGAATTCCAGTTCAGCAGTGAAGTCCTAACTGTCAGTGCTTGTGCTCCAACACTGTCTGGGTTTAAGGAGGAAAACAAATATTTCAAGCAGCCCAGGAGGCCCCTTTAGCACCTGAAGGGGCCTCCAAGAAAGATGGAGAGAGGCTATTTATAAGGGAACAAGGGGGAATGGATTCAGAGTGACAGAGAGTAGGGTTAGAGGGGATTGTTCAGCCTGGAAAAGAGAAGCTTTGGGGTGTCCTAATGGATCTCTTTGGTCCCTGAAAGGAGAGAGAAAAGATGGAGAGAGAAAGATGGAGAGAGACTGTTTACAAGGTCATGGAGTGACAACACAAGGGGGAATGGCTTCAAACTGACAGACAGCAGGGTTAGATGGGATATTGGGAAGAAATTCTCCCCTGTGAGGGTGGGGAGGCACTGGCACAGGTTGCCCAGAGAAGCTGTGGTTGCCCCTGGATCCCTAGAAGTGTCCAAGACCAGGTTGGGCAGGGCTTGGAGCAACCTGGTCTAGTGGAAGGTGTCCCTGCCCATGGCAGGGGCTTAATGAACTGATCTTTAAGGTCCCTTCCCACCCAAAAGATTCTGGGATTCCATGATTTCTGTAGGAGAAGGTGATCCAGGCATTTGAAGGTCCACAAGGGGACTGGGATGAGATGGCACTTGACCAGCTCCACAAACACTGTCTTTATGCCTGAAGTTTTTTTTCTGAACCCCCCCTTTTTTTGTTTTTATTCTGTAGGACTCATCCAATTGTCATTCCTGAGTCAGTAGAGCTGGAAGGTGGAGCTCACAACCCAGTTGCTGGTTTCTCATACCAGCATCATATCAGCTTCTCCTAAAAGGAAATGAAGTCCTATTTATACAGGGCAAATTTTAGCTTATTCTGGAACACCTTTGTAATATTACCAGTTGTATTTTAAGTGCTTTTGAGGAAAGTTTGTGGAGGAATGAACAAAAGCAAAAGAGGTTCTAGTGGGCAAAGGCAAATGGAGACGGATCAAACCTTTCCAAGGCCAGTGATTCAGAGTGGTTCCTGAACATTTTTAGGAATGAATGAGTGTAGAGAGAAAGGAAGTGAACCAAACCCACTTTATTTATGATGTTAAGCTCTGAAACACTATACTTGTTTGACTGTTTTCAGTGGGCTTGTAGGATGATCACCATAAAACTGCACTGCAGAGATTTGAATATAACATGCCACATAAAAAAACAGAGTATGTGAGAAATATGTCTTTAATCTGAGGCACGAAAATAAAATGAAACTATGGAACTCTGCTCTGAACTGTGCTAATTGCCTTTTGCAATTATGGGGATCTGACTCATAAAAGTACCAGACTGACACCATCCAAAATCACACGAAAAAAGCAAACAGAACATTTGGAATTAACTTTTTGAAAAGGTTAATATTTGCTAAGGAAGGGAAATCATATCCGGGGGGGAGGATCTGCAAACTGCTCTTGGAGCAGGGAGAACTCAGCTCCCAGGTGGAGCCAAGGCAAAGACGTGGAGCTTGTATGTTCTGTGGTAGCTGCTCCAACTTGGGTAATCCTTGATGTAGGAAGAGGATGCCAAAAATACAACAGGGATACAGTAAAGATACAGGCAGGCTGTGTGGAGACTGAAGAAAACCAGTGTTAGTAGTTCAAAGGAGTATGTTATGGGAGAGTGTTGGAAAAGCGACCAATTCTGTCAATTAGAGAGGAAAACACTTTATTAAGCTTGACTTGAGTAAACTCTGTGTTTAGAAGAGATTTTAGTACTGTAAATATTTTATAAATCCTTTTTAGAAAGCTATCAATAGTAAAACACAGGACTTCAGCAAAACCCACCCTGTATTTTACTTGAATTATCTCCATTAAACAGATTTGTCAATAGGTGAAACCACTTTTTAAGGAGTTGTTTGCCATAAAATTCAAAAATTCATCCACTGCATATGCTGTGAAAGGGCTGGGACATAAAAAACTTGACCAAGAGATGCAAGCTGAACTCCTGAAGAGAGGGATACTCTGGACAGAGCATGAAAAGGAGCTGGAAAAGCTTGGCCTCCCTCCCAGTATCCTTAAAAAGATTTTGATAAAAAATAGAAGTTAAAAAATGGACTGTGACAGGCTCATTTCTCTGGGAAAGAGTATGGGAAACACAACAGGCACTGCAGGAAAACACCCAGACATGGGGACCTAAAGGAATAAGTATAAAGGAAACAATTTCCATCACTTTGAGGGCAGAACCATGTGGGAGGTGACTGATACCAGCAGGGATCTGCAAGGTCACTCTGTACTTGCACACGTTTAGCAGCTCCTTTAAGAAAGAGATTCCATAAAGATATCATTTGGGTTGTGACTCAGCACTTGGGTAGTTGGCAAAGGAAAATAAAAGCCATTTTTTAACCCCTAGAGGTGTTGTAAAGTGTGATGTTTATAGAAGGTAACTTGATGACACTGGTGTCTCTTGTAAAAGAATTCTTCATCACAAAGAACCTCCCAGGACTAAAGGAGGAGAATGTAAATAACCCAGGAAATAGTTTGGGGTACAAAAAGCTAAAGGAAGAGTCTGCATAGAGGAGGTCAAACCACTGTCTGTGCTCCCCAGCTAATGAGGAGAGGAGGGTTCCTTCCTGCAGAGGAAAATGCTATTTTCCCTTGTTACCCAAAGTAGCAGCCTAGAGCATTCCCAAGGGATGTGTCCAGACAAAACTTGTCTCAGTTCAAGCTCCATTGCATCACTTTCAGCCACTGCACTTACTGGGGAAGCTGCACCCTCCACACTATCAGACTTACATTTAATGTACAGATCTGCAGTGCTCACATCACCTCCCATCCCTCTTTTTTTATCAGAGAGATTGAGGTCCTGAAGATGCAGCTGTGGGTAATTTTTTGGGCCCATCCCAAATTCAGTCCCATGTCCTTGCAGTGTGAGCCCCAGAGCTGGATCCATGTGGCAGAAAACTCTTCCCAGTGTTACTCAGGGACAGAGGTCACTTCAACAGTTGTACTTTATTCAGACTGGGAGGTAGGTTAGCAATGCACAGGACAAGCTTTTGGCCTTGTTTATTTGAACCAAAAAGGATTATTTTTGTTTTTAATTAGGTCACTTCTGCTCTTTCAGTGAAGGTAATTACAGCCCTCTCAAGTTCTAGAAACACCTGAAGGAAGTTTGTTTGCAAACCTGACTGCAAATGGGATTGGAAAAGGGGTTAATGTAGTCTGGAGCTCAGAATTGAGTACATCAGAGGTAAGAGCTTGAGGGTGGGGTCAGGTTGATGCTGCTCACCTGAGGGAGTGATGATTATGAGCAGCACCTGGGGATGGGCCGTCCTGCAGTGCCACCAGCTCGGGTGTCAAGGAAGGAAGTTCTGCTGGTTTTTAACATATCCTCCTCTAATGTCTAAGTGAGAGGATCTTGGAGAGTCATCACTATCAGCTTTTCTTCCTGCTTCTGAGCATCACTTGCAGCTCCATGACCCCTCAGGGTAAGTGTGATGCAGCTTTTGTCTCTTCGATGAGTTTGGTGCGTCGTCCAGAGTCCAGTGTGTTGTCTGGCTCTGTTTTAGAAGATTTGGGTTAAACCTGTGCACTTCCCTTGGTCAGCAGGTTTTATTGAGATCTCAATGAAGAACTGTGTTAAGTGCTCTTGGCTTCTAAAAAAAACCCCAAAAAGGTAAAATTAATAACTAAGGAAGCTGTCAAAGCACGTAGAAAGTTTTAGAGGGGTTATTTTTTAAGATCAATGCCCAGCCATACAATGAGCTGGACACAGAAAGAGAGTGGTTCAAACCAGTACCAATTGGTTTAACCAGGATCAAACTGGTCAGGGAGTCACTGTTGTCTTGAATGTGCTGCAGTATATGTGTGGTGGAAGCCAATGGTGTCTTTGTCAGGCAAAGGTTCTGTTCCAGAACAAATCAGCTGCTCCAAGTGCTGGTTGCAACCAAGGCAATGTCTGAGTACTTTTAACTCCTTTTGTGGTACTGAGTGTTTAAGTTGCTGAGTTTTAGCTGGGGAAGGTGGCACAGACTGTGTTGCTGGGATTTGGGAATGTTTTGCAGCGTGAACTTTGATAGAGGATGTTGGATTGTTACAGCAAGATAAATAGGTAAACTGTGGTATATTTGCATCAGTTTGACTGACTTTTCGTGGTGCTTTAAGTGGTTGAACTCTGTGTTTTGCCCTTCAAACAGGCCTGTGGTGGAACTGTTCTGTTGTACAGAGGCACAAGCCTGGAGTGGGAAAGAGCTTACTATTCCCAGCTGGGGAATTGCTCCACTATACTGAATTCAACAGTAAACTTGTGATTTGCAGCAGCTGTGGATAATTAAAAATGCCTTTTCCATACCTGCCTGAGTCATTTTCTGTGTATATGACAGTCAGTGGAGCTCACTGAGACTCTTGCTGCTGTTTGTCTGTGCTGGAGACTGAGTGACCCAACCTATTTATCAGTAGCAGCAAATTGTTAGTCATTCTCATAAGCATCCTGGACAAAATGTGCCAGCTAAGCTGTACTTGGGGGAAGGAAAAAAAAAAAGAAACAAACCCACAACAAAAAAGCAAAGAAAAAACCTCCTCGAAACCTGATCTGGCTGTTATGGGAGACCATTATTATAGTTCTTCACTTGCAAATTTTCCATTTGTGTTAAGTTGCTTCCCACAGTCTCTCACTGTCACATTCATTCAAAAGCCAGAATGGCATTGATAGAGTTCAGCTTTTTGGCTCATTTGCCCCAGCTCTGCCTGGAGACTGGATGGACAGGATGTAACAGAAATCTTCCACCAAAATTCTGCCCTCCCGGTCGTCCCTTTTTAACTCGAAAGCACTTCTTAGATCCTCCTTTTGTCCCAACTCAAATATGCTTTGAAAACAAAACAAAACACTTGAAATGGCAATTTTGGAGTTTCCCCCTCTCAAAGCTCTTCCTCTTTCAGATGATTTTAAAAAAACAATAAAAACCAGCTTAAAAATCCTGGTTTGAAGCTGCCCTCACTTGTCCAGAGGAGGGACATGAAGATGCTCCAAGGGCTGGAGCCCCTCTGCTATGGAGACGGGCTGTGAGAGCTGAGGGTGTCCAACCTGGAGGACAGAAGGTTCTGGGGAGACCTTAGAGCCCTTTCCAGTACCTGAAAGAGCTCCAGGAGAGCTGGAGAGGGATTTTGGACAAGGGGCTGGATTGACAGGATGCAGGGAATGGCTTCAAACTGACAGAGGGATAGTGGGGAGAAATTCTTCCCTGTGAGGGTGAGGAGGCCCTGGCACAGGTTGCCCAGAGAAGCTGTGGCTGCCCCTGGATCCCTGGAAGTGTCCAAGGCCAGGTTGGAGCATCCTGGTCTAGTGGAAGGTGTCCCTGCCCATGGCAGGGGGTGAAATGAGCTGATCTTTCTGATTCCTTCCAGCCCAAACCATTCTGTGATCTCTAAAGCAATGCACAGTGAGCCCATATAATTTTTATGAATTAATTTTTTGTTTGCAGCTGGTGATCATCCCACTCCAGAATATTCATGTTACTTTAAAGAGAGCCCTGTGCCTTTTCTAGATGTTATCATTCTGGCCTTTTAGTGAAGAATTACCACCACTATTACAGCAAGCCCAAGGAAACTGGCTCCCACTCATTGCTGTGATAAGATGCCTCACATCCTCCTCCTTGTGACTGTTTCCTTAGTGTTCCACTTCTCTGATAGAGACACATTTGCAGCAGCGATAACACTTTTCAAAAAGAAACTAATAAAATGTGCACACATTTTTTTTTTTTTTTTTTTTTTTTTTTTTTTTTTTTTTTTTTAAGGCTTGTGATTTCCTCCCAACAAAACTGTCACCGAAGCTGGTAACCACATTTAGTAGAAATGATTAGAGATGTGTGACAAATTTACAGCGAAATGCGCAGCAAAACTGGAAACGTTTTTCTTTTCATCAGCTATATGAGAAGTGAGGGGGGGAAAATGTGGTTTTTTTCTCTCCCTCTCTGCCTGACAGAATACTTGAAAATTTAAGATATGGGAGTATAACTTCTGAATAACGTTTCTGTGAAAGTATCAGCCAATTTTTTTAATAGAGAAAACACATTCTGGCTGGTAATCGGGTGTCAGTGGCCATTGGTTGGCATCATTAATCAACAGGGATGAGAGATCTTGGCTTATAACAACAAAAAGGTGGAAAAAAATGACTGTTGGTGTTACAGTGATTATTTTGATTAAAGGTGAAAGTGTTTGCCTCATAATAACCATGTTGAATTTAAAATAATTTAAAAACCACATAATGAACAGTCTAGAAATATATAAAGGTTTAGATTTGACAAATAGTCAGTAATTCAGTGGCTTACCCTCATCAACTTGAAATATGTCAATAAAATAAAGGGAGGAAGTTCTGTGTGTGGAGTTACATCTCTGTCATATATGAGTTTAGGTCCCCTTCAAGAGTATTGAAAATAAAAGGTTTCTATCTCCTTGTTTCTGATCTTTCCTCAAAAATGGACTCTATTTATCCCAGCTATTGCACAGATGATCAGAATGAATTGATATTGTGTTGCTTGGTATTGTGTCTTCTGACCTTGAGGGTTGTAGGTGATTTCAGCTGGAAAAGTTTTCTCAAGCTTTGTTTGGGTTTTGTTGTGTTTTAATTTAATTTTTGTTTCTCCTTTCTACGCTGCTCCGAAAATGGTTTATTTACCAAAAAAATCTGAGTTTTGAAATATACATTCAGAAGTGTAGGTCTATTTCTTTCCAGCTGGTGACTTGTCCAAGTGCACGCTGAGCAAGGTACACCAGCTCAGCACAGGGTGTTCGAGGGACTTTTGGAGTTCCATTCCTTTCTGTATGGAAAATCATGACATTCAGTTAGTGAAAATCTTATTATTCAGTGATTTTGGACTCTGCTTGCACTTGCAATTACCTGCTTTTCCAATCTGGTGTGAAAAACTGGACTAAACCTGTTCCAGTATTCAGAGTGTCTTCCACTTCGGACAGAGGATTTTGGTTCCTTAACTCTGTTTCATCAGTGCCTGTGGTGTTCCCTCCTCCTTTAGCCAAACTCTGTGGAAGGCAAACATCTACCTGAAATCCATATTTACAGGGGTGTGGCACAAATCTTATGCCCACAAAAGTGATGTAAAAATATAAATATAAGAGCTCCTTGCTCCTGTGAGAAAGACTAAACTGCTTATCTCAGTGCCTCAACGAAATGAAGAGCTCCAAGTTTGTTTTTGGTGTTTTCTTGTCACTATTTGGCAGTCATTTCTATTCTATAACTCATAATAGAACATGAAATTGTACCTAATTTAGGCTAAACTGAAAAAAAAAAGGATTGATACTTATTAATAGATAGTATTTCTTAAGGACAAGAACTCTATGGAATAATAAACTCATTATATATAAATTACAGGTTTTGGATGAATATTCTTTAAAACTGTTTTTAAAGAATAGATTTAATGTTGAAAACAGGTAAAATTATATCTCATATTCCATATAAAAACCTGAATAGAGTTTATGAAACACTGAATCTCCCAAGCAGAGGGACATCTTATTTTGGGATGAGGTTATCAGCAGCAGAATGGAAAAAGATCAGGGGTAAAGTATGTGGAGGCCTCAATTTAAAGTAAGTTAATATTAAAATTATGTCTGGAAGTCATTTAAATCCCACAGTAGTGGTTAACTAGAGGGAAAGCAATAGTATTGAAGTGTTAAAGGAGGATATTGGCCAATTGATTGTTGGGTGGAGGGAATGGAAAGGTGTTGGACAACTTTGGGAAAATATAACACACACATCCAGTATCTGAGATTGCTGTTAAATACCAGACCTTCCCTGGAGTTACAATACTTTCTTTGTGCTCCAGGAAAGGCTTATCAAGAGAAAAGAAATGTTGTGAGGTAGTTTTTTTTCTGTTATAATGAATGTCCCAGTTGATTCTCTAGCCTGGAAGTGAATTGCTCATTTTTATACTTCAATTTTTATTGAAAAATATCTCAAGTATTACAGTGGTCTTTAAGTTAAAAATCAGGTCCTGAACATGCCACACCATAAAGATGATCTATATAAGTTTTGACAGTAATAACACTTAGGGTCTGTTTTATAAAATGTTATTTTTGTTACATTTGGGGGAGCAAACACTGAAACATCATGTCTGCATTTTGGTTTAAACCTGTATTTTTGACTATTTTGAGGGATTTAACTGTAACAACAACTTGTGTGCTTTTTCTGTGGGTTTGTGTTGATCATATTGTGTCATCTTGAGCTTTATGGGGATAAATTTAAGTTTTGATTTGAACTGAGTTGTGTTTGTTTACAGATACTACACAGTTTTACTCTTGTAGGTCTCTGTAGATAAAGAAGTGACACACACAAGGAGAGGTGACAAAATGAAAGGAAAAGAAAGGCAGAGGGTGCTGATGATACCTCAGCATCACCATTTTGATGGCCCGGGAAAGGGACTTTGGTGTTCCTCTTTGAGGAGGAATTTGAGATACCTGTCCCAAAGTCAGCAGTAAAATCCACTTAAGGGTAACATGTCAGGATCATCCTGTGCTCTCATGGCTACCCTTCCACTGATGTTGGGGGTGTGGGATTATTTTTGCCTCTGTTTTCCAACCTGAAAACCTGGGCACTGTTCCTCATCTGTCTTGCAAGGATGTTGTATTTACCAGGGAGTGCACACAGGATGATTTTTTGAAAGATGCTCTGGAGTGCAAAGAATTATTGCATTGTTTTTATTCATGACTTGAGCTGGGTTTTAGCTACTTGCCTGCCTTTGTATGCAGCGTGTTGGGTTTTTATAGCAACCTCTGTGTTCTCTGGGTACCTAAGCAGAGATTTTCATTTTAATACTACATCATTCACATGCTGGATTCGTCCCAAATTCACCTCCTCCACACATTTGAACTGCATTATTAATAATAATATGGTTGATTGCTGATGCTGTAGATTTGTTTTCCAAGGAGCTCGTTGAGGAGCTGGGTGTGTTAATAAGGTACAGGGTGTTTCTCCTGTGTTCCCAGCGAGGAACAAGCAACTGGCACTGCCTGGATCTTCTTTTCCCTGCTCCAGGAGTTTTCAATTCACTGGATCATTCACAAGTTACCTCCAACCCAACCCTGTCATTGCAATTGGTCACAGTGGCAGTGGATGCTTTTATGTGCTGTATCTCACCAAAGTCTCATCACGCCAGGCCAGTGCCACAGGGTATGAGACAACAACAAAGATCTCAAGCATAGTTTAAAAGGTAGCTCTATAAAAGAGGGAAAAATAATGACTGCAATCGCTGCTAGATCCCCTGTTCCCACACATCCTGCAGCCTTTTTTTAACTTCAAACTAAAGCTAAGTTGTACAAACCTTCTCTGCTGCCACCCTATGCCCAGGATATCTGGCATCCTCTCCAGGGAGGGAGAGGAGAAGCCCTGACACAGCATATCTAGGGGGAGTACTCTGGGCACAGTTTCAATGTGAAAAATGTTTGAGGAGGCTCTCCCTAATCACCTTTTGGCTAAGGGTTCGTGGGAATTAGGAGGGTGTTGTGAATGGCTCTGTAGAGTTCCCGACTTCGCCACAGCTTCTGGGGTGTCCCTGGACAAACCACCAAAAGTTGCTTTATCTCTTGGTGGAAGCAGTGAAGTTGTGCTATTTCTTAAAGGAAAAAAAAAAAAAAGGTGAGAACAAAATAGGTCTGCTTTTCCTCTGTTCTTCAGCTGGAAAATGCAAGTCATAATTTTCTCATAATCCTTTTCCATCTGGTTTTTAGATACTGGAATTTGTGCCTTAGCATGTTTTCATACAGTCCCTCACATAATGATTTCTTGGTCTCAGAGATGACCCTCAGGTCTCAGAAACTTTATGGTAATTTCTGTCAAGAGATGCTGTTGCATTGTCAAGTGCCTTCTGTGAAGACTTTAGGACAGTCTGTGCCCCACTTCCTCTCCTGGTGTCTCCAGTTCTTGTTTTCTGTCAGCACCGCTTAGGCCTGATAATGATTTGGTTATAAATACCCCCATGTGAGTTTTGGCACAAAATGTGTGCAAGCCTCAATACAGAAGGTTGCAATTCCAAGCCAAGGAATGGCTGCCTTGAGGTTCCTTCTTAGATTTCTCCTTTCCTTCACATACAAGTGTGCTGAAGCTGCTTTCCTCAGGTTGCAATAAATTCCTGTCCTGGGAGAAAGAGTGAGGATTTAAACTAATGCTGAAGCACATGAGCAGGGAGGATTTTTTGGGAGGAAGAACTTTTGTGGGGATTGAAGGAGAATGGGAATGGGTGTCCTCAGGAAAAACATTTTCAACCCCATCGCCAGGGATGTGATGTTGTAGCAGTGGCTGCAGCAGCCAGTGCTGCAGGAATTGCAGGAGGAGCCAGTTCATCAGAGATGTGGTTCCTGAGCCAGTGGGTCTGTCCTGGTGCTGTTGTTTTATAGTAACTAAAGCCAGTTGGCCATGGATAGTGGGAAAAGTGCAGATCTCCTTGCTGTCCCTTTGCCTCCCCTCCTTTCCATGCACACATTGGTGCTGGCAACTGGTGTAGCTTCTCACAGAGGCTCATTTACTACCAGGAGAGAAGAAATCCAGGTGTACACACAATAAGGCACAGCCTCAGCTGCTGGGGCACCATAAAACAGAGAATCCTAGAATTGTTAAGGTTAAAAAAGCCCTCTAAGATTGAGTCCAACCGTTAACCCAGCACTGCCAATCTCAGCACTAAACCATGTCCCCAAGTGCCACATATGCAGGTTTTTTGAACACTTCCAGGGATGGTGACTCCACCACTGACGTGGGCAGCCCTTTCCAATGCCTGACAACCCTTTCAGGGAAGAATTTTTCCTTGATATCCAATCTAAACCTCCTCTGGAGCAACTTGAGGCCGCTTCCCCTTTTTCTGTAGCTTTTTACCTGGGAGCAGAGTCCAACCCTCACCTGGCTACAGTTCCCTTTCAGGGAGTTGCAGAGAGGAAGAAGGTCCCCCCCTGAGCCTCCTTTTCTCCGGGCTGAGCCCACCCAGCTCCCTCAGCTGCTCCTGGTGCTCCAGGCCCTTCTCCAGCTCCGTTCCTTTCTCTGGACACACTCCAGCCCCTCAATGTCCTTCTTGTAGTGAGGGGCCCAGACCCAGACTCAGGATTAGAGTTGCAATCCTGAAAAATCACAGCATTAATTTTAAGTCCTGGCATCCCAGCACAGGCCCAGATTGCCAGCAGGTGATGGATTTTGGGAATACTGTAGTGTATTTGGGGAATACTGTAGAAGTCAACAAGAGCTTGTTTCGGTGGTCCTAATGAAGCAGGAGGTGTGGAAGTTATGCTGTTAACTTTTCTCTTCCAAGAATGTTTTCATGCCTCATAAAAAAGAGGAGGGGTGGTCCAGGACACCCTGGATGGGTGTGTTTGTACTCTGCCTGGAGGGGCTCCCCTCCTTCCTTTGCTCCACCCGCCTGGTGCTCTGAGCTGGTTTCCCTCGCTAGAACAGACAGGGTGTTTCTATAATAAGATTAGGCCTGGACTTTTCATTGCTGCCTCTCAAGTTTCTGTTAACATGTTCTCAGATTGTAGGCATCTGCTCAAATAGGCTTCCTGCAAACAGGCTCTGCTGCCCTCTCCCCTCCCAGAGAATGAAAGGATTGAAAAATGACAACGCTGTCCAAGTCCTCGGGATCGGTTTCCCGAAGAGATGTAGGATTTCATTGCAGAAAATATTCTGAAGATGCATTTTTTTAATGATTTGGTGAACAATTGACAGGAAGAAAAGGTTGAACAGTAATGAGAAACACCCCTAATTGCACTTTTGAGGAGTGGTGCTGTAAGTGATTACATGCATGACTGAAATCCATACATTGGTCCCACAAACCCAGCCTGACCCACCTGTATATTTTCAATAAGAAGTAAAGTCTCCCATTTCTAAGAGAAGCAGAAAGAAAAAAACAAAAAAACCAAACAACCCCACCCTGCTGTTTTTAGCTATATACAAATGACAAAAGCAAAGACATCAAAGTGTGCAGCCTTTCAACTCCTGCTCAATTAGAATAAAAGTTTGGTTGCTGTTTTAAACATTTTGGGCTAACTGAGTGTGACAGCATCTCAGCTCTGCAAAGGGGATGATTTGGGATTGACTTTTGATCTGACTGACAGTTGCTTATACACTTCAGTGTTGGTTTATGGCATACAAGGCTGCATTGGAATCCACATGTGACTAATTAGGAACTGTTTATAGGGTGTGTATATACATTCACACAAGAATAAAAGGGTTATTCTCGAACTGGAGCCACGTTATTAATGAAAGAGTTAATTTAACAAGGTGCTTGATGTGCTCTTTTTATAATGTCTGCAAGAAAGATGTAAAAAAAAATTACAAAAGGGTGTATTTAGCATAAAGAATGAATTTATATAAATGGTAATGTCAGATATGTAAATTGTAAGAATGAAAATCTCTTCTAAAATCCCTCTGTAGTTGTTTGACCGCTACAGGAAAACAACAGGTTGAATTTTAGATGCATTTTAGGGCACATTTACAGTTTGTGGGTATCTTAGAAATTTAATTCTCATTTAATTTTTAGCCTTTCTGTATAAAATGTGGCAGAGGAACATACATTAATGTTAATCTCTCCATCTACCTTTATCATAAGGGCTCCTGACACTGCAAGTGGTGCAGCAGCATCTGTGCCCCCAAATCCAGCTGGGGGGTTGGAGGGGTCCACAAAGAGGAGTTCTAAGATGAATACAAGGATAATAACATTTTCCTGATAAAATAATGCTCCTGTGTCACCGAAAAGAGAACTGTCAGCACTCCTTTGTCGGCCCCTCTCAGGCTTAAGAAAAGGGTCCCTGACAGTTTCAGCATTGCCTTTAAATATCTTATTGAAATGTAGATTAAGACTGTACATCTTATAATAGTTGGAAAGCCTTTTCATTTTAAGTCTTGTAGAAAAGCAAGCATTAAGTAAGTATTAACTTTAGCAGTTATATTTTAGCATTTTTCTCAGGTTGATCCCTCCTAGACCTAATATTTAGATTTATTTAAAGAGGCAGTAGATTACCTGCCAGTATAGTAGTGTAGAGCATTGTGCATTCCTCTGAGTCTCCATAAAGTAAGATTAACTGTATCTTTTATTAGTGCCATCAGCTCTCATGTATTTTACAAAAGCATCCTGTACATGTGGATGCTGCAGTAATCAATGATGCCTCAGTGTTCTTGGTTTAGCATTTTCAAATTGTCATTATCACTTTAATATGAACTTATTTAAAATAAAATGATATAGAAATCTGTCCCATAAGCAGGGCTTTTCCTGAATCTCCTGTAACTCAGAAATTCTCATTATATAGCTCTTTTAGTTTAATGATGTGAAGCATAGTTTAGTGTAGGTGGTATTTATCAGTCAGGACTCTGCTTTCACTTGGGGTGTAAACCATTTATCCACTTTGTGTATAAAACGATATTTTAAATCAATTTGTGGGTCTCAGTTTCTTGGTGATGATTTTGGACACTTGGACTGATTTTTCAGAAAACACTTGGCCATTAACTTCAGAAAATCCATTTTTTGCAGGTGTTGGTGTCTTGCTTTGACTTAGAACAAAATTGAAATTACCTATAATTATTAATCATTTGTGCATCTCATATTGTGATATATAAATCTCCCCCAGAACCCTGAAATAATGACTAAGCTCACAGGAGTCCTATCTTCGATGTAGTGACCTGGTGTGACAAGGCTGTTATTCTTATTTCATATGCAACCCTTATATTTCTTATATTCCATATGGAAGCTATATGATGTATGTAATGAGCTTGATTTTTGCCAAGCTTATCTATCAGAAGCATCACTTCCAGCTGCACAAATGTGATATAAAGCTAATTGGGAACCAATAAACACACTTTTTATAAGCTCTGACCTTTCAGAACGGGTTCCTGCTTTAAACAAGTGCAAGAAATACAGTGCTTTAATGACACTTGGGCAGATTTAATACTTGCTGAATGTATATAAATAAATATTTGAATGCAGACAAGGAAATATTAGCCTGGGCTCACAGGAGGTGGGAACTAGACAGCAGAAGGAAATGATTCATGAGTGAAAAAAGAGATGGTCTGAGCAGTGCAGTAACTCGATTCAAAACATTAAAATACTACATGGGAGCTTCTTGAAGTCCTGTGGTGCCAGTTCAGACCCCAATAGCCAATAAAATATATCAAATTCTGCAGTTGTATGGAAGATTCTCCTAAGCCTTTGAAAATGTTTTCAAATATTCCAGAATATTTGAACATTTTTTTTCTTTTTCTTCTGAATGTTTGGTTGGACTTTGATACAAGAGCTACCCTTGAGGTTTTTATACCTGGACCCTGACTTTGTGATGCTCTATCAAGTGCAGAAGAAAGAAAAGTTTTGCTGGAATATTTAGTGGCCAAATTAAAATTCTTCAAGCCTGGAAAGGATCTCTGTTTTCTTTTAATTGGTGGAATATTTGTCTCAGTATTTTGGGTGTGAGCTGTGTTGGTGTAAAAGGAATTAAAAAAGGTCCTTAAAGAGCAGTTTTGGAGAAGTTTAATGCACGCAAGGCTTAAGGTATCAAGTCAACTGAAATTTTTTATGATTTTTTTTTTATTATTATTCTCTTTAATTTTCCTGTGTGTCTGTTCTTATTCTTCTACAAAACCATAGCACTCCATACTTCATGTGTAAAAAAACACTAGAAGCAAAATATCAGTATTCTCTATTTTACAGTGAATTGGTTGGTTTGGATGGGAAGCAAAAAGGAACAATAAGATATTTTTGTTTTGAATGGATTTTTGTACTTTTGGGGAAAACAATCCAGAGTGGGATATTTCTCAGTCATGACTAAGGAACACAATTTTATGGAATTAGTTTAAAATAGTGGGAAGAGCATAAACTTCAATATACTTAGTCATGGAACTCTGTTCAGCCCTCTGGTAGGGGTTTATAAACCAAAGTTTAACAGTTTTATGCACAGGAATGAGAAGAATGTTCAGCTCTGTGGTTTGCTGGGATTCATGGTAGAGATGTTGGGATTGTTTTTATTCCCCCCCCCAGCCTTGAAATGCACGTGAAAGTTTTCATTTCAAATGGTGTAACACTGGAACAGCACCAATAAAATCACTGCTGTTCCCCTGGATTTATATCCAATAATACAAGGAAGGACTTTGTCCTCCTGGTCTCGCTTTGAGGTTTAAATAAAACTGAGAAGTTGATGTGCAGCACACACAGCAATGCAGTGTTGGGCTTGAGATGGAGCCAAAACCATGAAAAATAATTGAATTTCCCATAGTTTTGATAAAAAACCAGAAACGGTTCCAAGTTTGCTCGAGCCGAGTCTGGAGATTTCCGGCAGCGAGATGTGAGGAATTCTTGGAAAAACTTAGGGAATTCAGCAAATTTGGGATGAATGTGGACTGAGATTTGTGTTTAATTGCAGAATACGAAACCAAGCAAATTTTGTCATCGTCTCAGTTAGGTAATAAAGAAAAGTTTGTCCAAGGTCTCCGCAGAACTGATGGTTTCTTGTGGATCCCGATGAATTCTGCTGCGATTATTCCATTTTATTCCAGGCTCTGCCCTGAATATGGTCAGAAATACTTTATGGCAGTTACTAAAAGAGGAAGTTACTCAGCATTATGATTAAGATGCCTATTTTAAGGAAGTTGCCTAATTTTCTGTTTGGTGAGAGAAAGCTTTCCAGCTTTTCATCTATGCTGCTAAATTTTGGGGGGTTTGGGTCTGCTTTTTATCAAAGTAACAAGATTTTCTTATATAATTTTTAAGCATTTGTTACCTGGTGAAGCAGATGGGAATATTCAGGAAAACAAACACCCCAAAAATAATACTAATTACGAGTGGATATTAAGTAAGGACTTTTTGTAGCCCTTTCACATTTTTCTGTGTGCTCTTGTGCTCCCTCTACTGACTTTCCACCTGGGAATGACAGAGACCTGATACAGTAGAGAACTTTCCTGTTGGCATCACTGGTGAAAATATCTTGTTTTAATAAAAAGAAAAACCAACAAACCAAAACCAACTTGTTTGGAGATTTCCACTTTAGTTCTTGCAATCTTGGTAAGAGAGGAGGGAAAATAAGTCGATGTTTAAAGATAGAGGAGAAAATTATCTCCTTTTTCTCGATATTAGGGAGAAGTAGAAAACACTGAGTGGGCAGGTAAAGGGGCAAGAGATACTAATAATTGATTTTATGGAGAAATAAAGAAATATAAAAGCCATTGGAAGTTCACAGTGTGTGCAGAGAATAACTGTGTAATTTGTTGTCTCTATTCCCACCCAACTCCAGAGCAATCATTGAAATCCATAGTGAAATTTTGGGGTTGGGAATCTGTATGACCAACTTTTTGTGCACTCCAGCAATAGAAACCTTTAGAATTCATAAACAATTTAGGCAAAAATATAGTTCTCTTAACTTGTTTTGACCTGGAGCTCCTTTCAGTCAACAAAAAAGTTTGTCAAATATAAATAACTAATTCAAGGAAGGAATTTCATCTTAGTACAGTCTTGATATTTTCTTCCAGGTGATCAAAAGCCTTGAAAGGTTTTTGATTTTTTAACTCTGGAGTGAGATTTGGATGAGGGTGGTTTCAGTCCAAATTGTCCATTTCACTTGTGACTTAAAACATTTCCATTTCAATAATTTGAAGAATAAAACACTTCATCTCTGTGTTTTTCAGCCTTCATACATGTTTTTTTTTTTTTCTTTAATCAGTGACTGGTGATGGGATTAATCCTGGGAATAAGAGCAATTTGCAGGGAGGGGGAAAAGTAAATTTGCCCTTGGATTATTGGTGGCACATATCCTCTGCAGAAAGCTGCAATTGTTTGATATTTTTCTCTTACCTTATTAATTATATGAGTTAAATACCTGTTAGATCATTTATTTGTAGGTCAGTTTGTTGTGACACGTGGTGTGTTTTTTGTGGCAGACACACAGGTTGGGTTTCATCTCCCTGACTTTACCTGTCTGTACTTCACTATGGATTCCTACAGCACTGGGACATTTCTTCCTTCTAATTAAATAAATTTCTTCCTGGAGGCACCTTTTTGTGTGCCTTGACTTGGGAGGGGGTGAGGAATGACCAACTGAGAGAGAGATTTTTTTAAGTGAAGGAAATGTCCCTGTGAGAGCAGCCAACGGGTTCTCTCTCTGTGTTTTGGGTTGGGTTTTGTTCTACTCTGACTCTTTTTTTTTTTTTTTTTTTTTAAAGACTCATTTTTCCAGTGCTTTGAGGGAATTCTGGCACCTTTGTACCAGGTCAAAATATTTCTATTTCTAAACCAACCCAGAAACTCAAGGGATGAAAATGCATCTCTCTAAGACTGACAAGAACCACAATATATACAATTATTGCATTCCTGCCATTCTGCATGAATACAAATATTAAAATGTCCCTTATGTAATTCTGGAATATTTTTTAAATATGTGTATTGCAAATATGAGGCTTCTGAATGACTTTAAAGAGGGGTTTTACTAGAAGATTCCAAAGCACTCAGCATGCACCCAGCAACTTGAAAATATTTTCTATTTAGGGATTGAAGTTTGATAACGCAAATTTCAGGTAGGAAAAGTGAAGGAATTAACATAATCTGTCCTCTAAATTCTTCAGGTTTAGTTTTCTAGTTTCTTCATGTCACAAATATCAGTCTCCTCTATTCCTGCCATGCTGGGGCTGGAGAAGGGACCACCCTGAGTGATTCTCCTCTTTCAGCCAGAGGTGAAAATTCACTGCAGATGCTGCACTGAAGTCATGTGCAGTGACCAGCTTGAAGTGTGAATCTGTCACTTGCTTAACAATTTGTCATACAAAAGTCCTCTCAGATTGCTTTTCCCTTTTGCCACTTCTCCCAAAAGCCCTGGTGGTGGATACCATGAGCACAATATATATTTCCATATAATTTTGTCTTACACAAGCTAAGCAAAACTTTATTAAATCCCAAATACTAAAATTCTTATAAGGTTTATGCTTTATTGAAATATTTAATCTTTAGATAAAGATTAGGTTTAGACCTGAACTAGAGTGACTTATTAGGATCACAAAATATTTTTTCTAAGTTTTCTTGCTTTTGGTGTGAAAGACCAGTAGTGAGAAAACATTAGATAGAAAGAAAAAGCAAAAAAAAGGAGGGGAAGAAAAAATTCAATACAGAACTAAAAAACTTAGGTTTCAAACAGTTCACCTGGGATCTTACAGTACATGCACCAAAATTTTATTCAAATAGTAAATTTTATTAAAATAGTAAATAAATCTGGGATATCTGAGGTTTTTTTTCAGGTGGATCAGAAGTTTTTTGTTTTCATTCTTGACCCTGATTTTTATTTGCAGTGGATTTCAGGTTTTCTTTTTTTTGCAACCTGTAAAAGGCACTGATTTACTTTAATAGGCTGCTTGTTACATGTGAGTGTGGATTAGAGCTACTCCAAGTGCAGTTTATCTGACTCTTCCCATGGATGACTGATCCACCTTCAGAAAGATTTGGGAGCTGATTCATCCCTTAGTAACACACCAAGCACAGGCTTATGTTTAAGATTTACCTAATTAATTTAAAAAACTTTATTTTTCAAAAATAATTATTAAAAAAGGCAGCTCTTCGTTTATTCTTGCAAGTATAATGTCAGACTAAATCCTGGGAAGGAGGAATAACTATGAAATGGACACTGAGAAAAGGTGTATGAAAAGAAATTTACTCCAAATCTGTGTTTAATCACACTTACAGCTGAGTATTCATGGAAATCCATGTCCTGAACGAAACCCTGTTCAATTTGGAAGCAGAATTCCCACCTCACTTCCCTGAGAACATCTACCAACCCTGCACACAAAGATTAACCAGAAACTGGACTGCATCCTGTAAGGACAAACTTGCAAAGTTAAGAAAACTTCTTCCCAGGGATCAAAATCCTTTCATTGTTCTTGTTGCTTTCCTTAATCTTCTCAGTGGATTCTAGAGAGGTATGAGAAGAAAGCATAAGACAAGCTAAAACTTGGGTCCACTTCTAGGAAAAGGCTGAAATAAATTTTTCCTCTCTGTGTTAGACATGTAGATGAGAACTCCCTTCTTGTTGTACTTGGCTTTATGTGAATGTAACTGAGAAATCTGTCAATTTTTGTTTCTTTTGGGGGAATATATTTAATTATAACTGTCAAAATAGCCTGTGATGATCCCACTTGCTCAGGTAGAGTTCTATTTGTTTTGACTCCTGTATATTTAGTTTTGCAAGTATTAAAGCAACAACAAAGTGTTTCTTTATTGTCAGAGGGAGCAATAATAACCTTTCTGTCCCATAAATAATAATAAAAAGTGAGTCATTGATAGTTTGCAACTTCTTAGCTATAAGGTGTCTGTAAGAGAAGTCAGTGTATTGCCTCAAGGGAGTAGATTAAAGGGAAAATGAGTGTGTTTCTGCTTACTTTCTTGGCTCATTGCTTTATGGATATGTGGGATCTGAGAAATAAATGGTGGTCAGAAAAGAACAAACACATTTATTAGAGCAGTTAGGAAAAAAAGACCCCGTTTTGCTGTTTGCCAAGGTCCTTCTGAGCAGCACGTTTGGCAGCTACCAAATGACAGGGCCTGCACAGAGCCGGGTTTGACAAAGCCTCTGGGATGTGTTAAAAAGTAAACCAGAGCAAATCACGGGCTGGAAAGCATAACTCAATCAAGGAAAAATGTATGATTAAGGGCGACATGGGCAAGGAAAGCTTTGCCAGAGCTCAGGGTAAATATTTGTATCAGTGTGAAGTGAAAGCTTCACATCGCTGATGTCAAGCAGCTGGAATTTTCATTGTTTATAAACTTTTGTTGTTACAGTTGGGTTTTGGCAGAAAAGGTACCAAGGAGGGAACAGTTTCCCAGCAAGAAAGCTTGAGTTTTGATAAAACAGCTTGAGCAGAGAGGAATGTGAAGATGCAAAAATTTCTGGGCCTTTTTTAAAAATAGCATCCCATGTGACCCACCAGTTGCCTCGTGATGTGCAGTTGACTTGTCCTGCAGGAGTTTTTTGTGTGTTTGTGCGTTGTGTGGGAAAAAAACCAGGGATGCCAAGGACAAGCACCAGCCTCCTCTCACAAAGGTGACCAACAACCATCAAATGATGAGATTTAAATAGTTGCTTTAATAGCTACAGTTCTACCTTGTTGTGAGTCCAGAGTTCACTTCAGAGAATATGAATCAAATATTGTAATGAGAAGAAAAAATATAACCTAACTGGGGATTGAACCCAATTTCTTGAGTTTTATCCAGAAGCCTTAAGATAAATTAATATGCTTCATTCCCCCACCCCTTACCCCCAATGCACTTAAACTGCAGCTGTGGGCATGTGTTGCTATATTTTAGACAATATTTTGTTCAATGAGTTGTTTTACTTGAGCATTTTAAAGATTTCACAGCTGCATATTTAACCTGTGATGATTTCAATCGTGGGGTGGGATTTTTTATTCTTATAAAAAGTGGGAAGCTGGTTTTGGGTATTGTTCTGTATGCTGGGTACGTATTTAATACAGGAGGAAAGGGATTTGTACAGAAGATCAGTTGCTGTGAGAGGATGTTTTTTTAATGTTGGGGGTTCTTGGGAGATGACCACTTGGCATCATGGTCCCAAAACCTTCTTATGGGGCTGGTCTCCAGCCTTTCCTGTAGGTGAATTTGCAGCTGAGCAGCTGGTTCCTTCAAGGAAGAGAGGAAACTGAGATATTGCAGAGGCCCGTTGGGAGCAAAAAAAAGTAATAAACCCCCTAAAATTTAGATTAGTGAAAACTGAAACTGATGATTAGATTCCCAAGTAAGCAATTATTGAACTTTAAAGGAATCTGGACTCTGCTTAAGAGTTGGTTGTGTAGGTGGTTGAAGTGCACATGCTCTGTTACCTACGTGAAGATGCTTCAATTTGAAGAGCTCTATTTTTTTGTTCAAGTAAACCAGGGGCTATCCCTGCCAGTGAAAAGCAGTGCTCTGCAAGAACCTAACAACATTACCCAGCTGCACTAAGAATAGAAATCAAGCCCCTGCTGGTATAATTAAGAAATCTTCACTTCCAGTCCCTGGGCTTTAGAGACCTGGATCACTAACTAATTCCAATTTAGAGAGCTTTTTTGATAAGAGCTTTTGTAAACTAGGAAATAAGCTGAGAATGAAAACTTTTCAGTGTGAGTGTTTGAGCTCCATGCTCAGCCTGTTCAGTGTTATTTCATGTTTGGTTCTGTCCTGGAGGGAAATCAGATATATCAGCGTTGAATTGAAGAAATGCAGCGTGCTCGTTCTCCTCGGGGTTTTGGAAAAAAAAGGTGGCACTCATCCATGGGCTGGGATCTCACATTTGGAAAAAAGCAGCAATTTCATTCATAAATGTAGGGCCTGGCCATGCAGCCTCGTGGCAGAGCCACCTCCTGCGAGCCCTGGCTGCTCAGAGCTCTGGATAATTCAGGGGTAGAAATGCAGCCCGGGCATGGTTTTGGTTGTTGTTGTTGTTGTTTGTTGGTTTTGGTTTTTTTTGGTTTTGGGGTTTTTTTGGGGATTTTTTTGTGGGGGTTTTTTGTGCCTTTTTTTTTTTTTTAAATTAATTTAATATCTATCTTTTTTCCTTTTTTTTTCTTTTTTTTCTTTCTTTCGTAACATGAGCTCCATAGTTGATTCTGCTCTAGTTTCCTAGTGGTGTGGGAGCTGGGGTAGGGGAGTTGCTCTGGTTGACAGTGATGGGAGGGATCAATGTCACACCTGTTCTTTTTTTCTCCAAATAAGATTAAATAGATATTTATCAATATATCTTTAAATAGGAAACATTTATCAAGAATAAAAATTATCAGAAGCTTTGCTTGACATGTCCTACTTTTTTTTCTAGTTACTCTTGCTTTATGTTTTCATTGTGGTTTCTACTCTACTCACTTCTCATTCTTGTCTCAGATTTTTTAATTTCCTTTATTCTTCAGCAGTTGGGTGAAGTTTCTTTTCTCTGCTTTTCTCCTGCAGTTTCTCTGAAGCAGCAGGCAAATTTGGTCCTACTTGTGTGTGATTCAAACCTCGTAACCCACACATTGCAGGAGGCTTAAAGACACTGGTGAGATCACCCACCCACTCATTACTTATTATTATTTTATGCATCATGGTGTGACAGGTCAAATATCTACCTCGTAAAAGGGTACACAGAGAAATGAACCGTTGGGGAAGTGGAGATGGAACAGGGTATCCTGTTTCTAACACTCCTTTTGGCACCCAGATCCCTCCATCTTTCTTACTTGGCTTTCTCACCTTGGATAAAAGAATGGTAAAAACCTACCACCGTATGGGAGTTCTGTAAATTTTGGGCATATTGGACCATGAAGTGAGATGATGATGATGATGATGATGATAATGCTCGTTAAAAGTTCTTGGGAGAGCTGGAGGATTTTTAAATGGCTTGTCTGCTGTTTCTCATATGTTCAGTGTAGAAGAGGGTTTTTCACAATCTCACAGAATGGGTCAGTTTGGAAGGGACCACAATGGGTCACCTGATCCCACCTCCCTGCTCAAGCAGGGCCATCCCAGAGCACACAGCACAGGGTTGTGTCCAGATAGTTCTAGGATATCTCCAGTGAGGGAGATTCCACACCCTCTCTGGACAATCTGTTCCAGGGCTCAGTCACTGCTCAGGGAAGAAGTTCTTCTTCCTCACGTTCAGGTGGAACTTCCTGGGTGTCTGTTCCTGCCCATTCCTCTTGTCCCATTGCTGGGTATCCCTGAGCAGAACCTGGTCCATCCTCTGCCCCCTTCCTGCAGACACTGACAGGCATTGATGAGGTCCCCTCTCAGTGTCCCTTCTCCAGGCTGAGCAGCCCCGGCTCCTTCAGCCTTTCCTCATAAGGGAGATGCTCCAGTCCCTTAATTTGTCTTAGTAGATCATGATAGAACCTTTGACAAATTAATGATAGTCTACCTTATTCTCAGTCAAGGTGAAGTCTTCCTTCTCTGTCTCACTCGCTTCCTTTGTTCCTTCCAAGTTTTGGCATCCATCCTAGTTTTTACCTTTCCCAACAATATTATTTTGATAGGAATGCAAATGTAGGAATTCCTTTAATGGAAGAGACTGGGTGCTAAATGGAACTCCCTGTTTTGATGTGGCACAGGGGTTTGTGTGAGCCTGAGTTAACAGAAAGGAACACAATATACTTAAAGTACCTACTTATTTTTTTAGTTTCTTTTGTCACTTAAGAAACACCCAGTACCTTTGCAGAACTTGTATAAGGTTCACCTATAAGGTGTATAAGATGGCAGAAGTTCATAGAATTGTTTAGGTTGGAAAAGACCTCTAAGATCATCGAGTCCAATCATTGGGATGAATGAAGGAATTTCCCAGAAGCTGGACGACATCTTTTAATCTTCTAATCCCTTCTGGGTATTGGGGAGGAGAGTTTTGGCTGTAGGTATGTCCTGTTTACACGATTGGTGACATTTCCTCCCCATGGACAGTGTGAGGGGACTGGTCTGGTACTGGTGACCTGCCCAAACCTGAAGGCTGATGGTTGCTGTGTCCAGCTTTTTCTCAGGAAGGATCATAAATCTCATAGCAGGGGAGCTGCATCCCAGGTGATGGCATGGCAGGGACCAGCTGGGTGAAAACACACCCTGTGAGATGTGTGGACTGGGATGACCTTGGCCCTGCTGCCTCCTGGAGCTCCATGAAAGGATGGTGAGGTCTCAAGGATGACCCAGGCTGGTGGCCAGGCTTCAGATGTGGTTATCTGGGCATGCAGCCCCCCTCATGTGACCCAGTCCTCTGCCTCAAACACATCTCTGGTGTAGGAGATACAGTTTTTTGTGTCACCAGCATCAAAGCTTGAATTAGGGTCTAAAACTTTTTTTTTTTTTAAATTAAATAGAAAATAGGAATGATTTTACTTCATGCTTTCAGAGGCTGGCTACTGCTTTTAAAAGTTACAACCCCAATCATGTTTGAAACTTGATTTTGTTTGATTTTTTTTTTTTTTTTTTTTTTAGGAAGAGTAAGAGTACAATTTAGACAAATTTTTTTTATATATGTATTTTTTTTCCTGGAATGATGAAACTACTGCACTGCAATCAAACTGCAATAAAAATGTGAAATACTGTGAGACGATACGAAGCTGGTGCAAATGAAAGCCAGAGATAGAGACAGAATCCTAAAATAAATTCCAGGAAAAAGCAGGCTATTTACTTTCAAAATACAGGCAGCAAACTAACCTTAAAAGTACCGGGACAGTGCAACAGCTTTAACCACGTTCAGACTGGGCTGAAATAGAAATGCAGATCACTTTGGCAGTGAAAATAATTACTGAAAAAAAAAAATCGAATAGAAAGAATTATTAAAAACAAAAAAAGATTCCAGGAGCAGGCAGGGGAGGGAAGGCAGGGCTGGAGTCAGCTCTGCAAAGGGGACTGTAGGTGGAGCTCGGATCTGCGATTCCTCGCTCTGGCTCCACAATGAAGCAATTGTTCCCCTGTCTCTCTCCGCTCAGCAATTCCTGCTCCCCTCTCTGTGTGCTTTCTGGTGGCATGTTCTATTTATTTTAATGTGTACCTTTGTGCAGGGCCTGTCTCGGAGTGGTCGGATCCCCTGTGGATATGTGGCCTTCCCGGCGGCGGGAGGAGCGCGGCCCATTCCCGTGGCACCCGTGGGCTTTGGAGAGCCAAAAAAACCTCCTCAGGAACACCTAATCCTTGGGCTCCCTCCAAGTACCACAATCTCTCTGCATGACTGACATGGGCCACTTGGGACACTTGAGGGCTTTAGGTGTGTCTCTCTGAAGTCAGCCCACAGCCAAGCATGAGGCAAATGTGCCCAGACCAAAGAAAATAAATTATGTGGGCTCCAATTTTCAGCAGTTATGAAGGATTAAATTACACATCTGAGGAATTCGCTGGGGGATTAACCCTTTGGAACCCGCACGGAGGGTTGTGGTGGCTCCTCCCGGAGCCCACGTTTCAAAGGCACGTGGGTCATTGATCACAGGGCCGGGATGCTAATTGAAATATGTGTCATAATTAATTGCTAACACAAAAAAGGGGGAGTGGGAACAACGGGGAGAGAGACCTGCTACCTGTGCAAAAGCTGGCGGAGGGAGGATGCAAGAAGCACCTCTGGATGCGTTCCAAGAGGGTCCTCAATGCCACGAAACTTTTAAATAAAGCTATAAAGTTTTAACCTCTGTTTTGAAAGCACAAGTGCAACTTCCAACACACCATTAGAATTCACTTCAGCACAATTAACACGGCCTTTGGAGCTGCCTCTTCATCCAGGTTTGGAGAAGTGCTCGCGAGCCAACGCGATTCTGCTGAATTTCTTGCTGAAAAGGCATTAAGTCCCACTAAGAGATACAAAAAGTACAGCTTGCCCTTCCTCCTTCAAGTATTTCTGGTTCCCCACAACCATCTGTAACACCAAATATCTGGTACGTTGTGTCGCTGAAACTTTAAAAAGTGTAAACCCCACGCTGGGAAAACAAACGACTGATTTCTTTTATTTTTTTTCTTTATGAGTGGATTTTTGAAGGTATTTTCTTAGGCAAATAATTAGCCTGGGGAAGCTCTAATGATGAACAAATAGACAATTATTCAGAAGGAGGCTTTGGGCTTGTTCACCCCCTCCCCTCTTGTTGCACTAATTAAAGTTTGTGGTCTTCTTGCAACTTGAAACTGAGTTTTGTAATGACTCTAAAAAGCTCCATCGGTGAGTTCACTGAAGCTGATGCCCCCATGCTCTTATTCCTTGACACATACAGTTTTCCCATGGATAAAAATCAGTGTCTGTAATCATTATGTACTTTATTTTTATTTCTTTTTTTTAAAATCTTGGAAGGACCTGATCCTCAAAGCAGTGCAAAATGTAGTATTTTGTGTGCATGAAGAACAAACCTGGGTGACAGCATCAAACTTCAAAGGCAAATTGGGATAACTCCCCCTGGTAGTTCCTGCCCTGCTGGGACCATGGGTGACCCTCTCTGAGAAGGGACACACTGTGGTGCTCATGGATCATGAGGATGCTGGGCTGGCTGGAAGCAGAGTAGAAGAGACACACACAAATTTTGGAGGTCATTGCTGAGGTTTTTGGGGATTGCTGTGGCCCCACTGTCTGTAAACTCTGTGGTAGGATGAAAATTCCAATAACCCTGTAAGATTTTGGGCTTGCAAAATGCTGTCTGTGTCATTAAACTGCTTTTATGCCTTATACACCTCTTAGAGATGATGTGTTTACATGCTTTGTATCACAGGTGAACATCTCTCCAGCTTCAGTGTCTTTCCAAACACTCTTATTTCTCATTTCCCTTCCTCAGTGACATAATAGATTTACAGTACAAGGTAATTTTCCACCTCTGTTTTTAGGAAGGTTTTCACTAAAGAATAAACCCAGTGTTTGAAGGGGAAGCTGGTGTAAGCATCAGTAAAAGATGCAAGTTCTAAAAGATAAGGCAGGGAGGAGGTATAAATAGTAATTTTATGTATATTGAAAATGGCTTCAAAAGTGAGGATGTGTTTTTTTTACAGTAGCATATTCTCCTTAAAATCTGCTGTAGTAGGGAATGAATCAGGAAGGGCATGTGTGTGTGTAGGGGGTTTCCCTTTTTTTTTTTTTTTTTAGGAATCACTTACTCTTTGATGTTCCTTTCAGCAGTGTGACAGTTTTCCAAGAGTTTCCAAAAACATTTTAGTGGATTCAATGCTTTGACTACTTTTTTTTACTAAAGTGTGGTATTAAAATTCACATATCTGGGATTCTAGTAGTCTTTGGAGGAAGAGAATGAAAACTACAGTACTTGAGTGAAAACAGGATAAATGTGAGTCTTCTACACACAAGCAAACGGGCAGCAAGAGCAAATAACCAGTTTCATGGATTTATAAGTAGATTTAAAACTTCTTTAGATTAAACTTGGTAGAGAAATTATCCTATGGCTCTTTTTGAGGCACATGGATTTTTATTAATAACTCTCGCTCCAGTTTTGTCTGACTGTCCTTGGACCAGGTTGTAGGAGGTTGCTCTTCACAAGCAACCCCTACACAATCTTTTTTCTAAACCTCATCAAATTGGAATTCATCCTTAAAGACACAGAAAGTGCAGGAATTTTGACTTGCTGTACTTTATTGCTCTGTTTGCTGGAAGCAGTTTGTGTAACACTTGTAGCCTTTTGGTTTTCTACGTGACAATCAGGTGAGAAGGTCATTAATATGTGACACTGTTGACATAAAAAAAGTGACAGCAGAGTAACCAGCGCTTTTAGGATCAAACATAAAGCATTTTTGGATGTATGAAAATCGGGGGGTTTTGTCTGCTGAAGAGAAAAGAGGATTTAGGAAGTGTGGAATAGAGCTGTATGTGAGGGCTTTAATGCGGATTAGGACACCAAAGCATTTTGGCATGTTTGGGGCTGTGCCAGAATATCACTGGGATGAGGCCAGATGAAAAACCTGGATCTAGAGTCTCTTTCCAGCATCCCCAGTTTGCTGATGTTTAGGTTGCTGCATTAATTCCAACTTTTGGGCAAGCTGGTATTCCCATGTTCTGGTTGTGAAGCCCTGGAACACGTGGATTTCTTAGCCTACGTATTTGAGAGACTCAGGAGATTTTCTGAAGCTTTCCTGAGCTCTACTTTTGAACCTAATCAAGCCCTTTTGTAGAATTTAGAGTCAAGTGGAAAGTGCAAAATCTGGATTGTGATCAAGGAAATGCAACAAACTCAGGAACTGGGAGGTAACAGGGTAAGGTGCCTCCTGTGACTTAGGAGATCCAAAACAGCACTGCGGATATTCTCTCTCCTGTTCTAGAGAAATCAGATCCAAGTGGTTTCTTTGCTCTGTTCCCCTTGTAAAGTAGCTATGAGGAAAATTACAGATAAGTCTCAGCCAGAAAATCCATCTGGTATGAGAAGAAGGGGCCAAAGTACAGCTCTTTGAACACTCAAGACCGCCTTCTGTCTTGACTAAACTGTCTCCTGCCCAGTGTTGGGTCTCCTGTTTCCTTTGACTCTTCACATCAATTTTATTTTGCACGTGGGTAGTGAAGGTGCAATAGCAAACCCGTCTTCAAATCTTGATAGATTTGGCACAGCATTTACTGTCCTTGTGTAGGTGTCCTGCTCATTTCCCTCCCCAGGTTTCTCTTCCATCAGCTTGTGTATTACCCTGTATCTGTATCCAAGTGGTGGGATGGACATGAGGGATCATTGGGACAAATTCTGGGGGCCAGGGGAGACTCCTTGTCAGGCCTGTTCTTACAACTCTTGCTTTGCTTCATTGTTGATTCCATTTTTTTTTCCACCAAAAAGATTTAATAGTCACTTTGGTTTGCAATTTTCGACCAAAGTTAGGACAGAAAAAATATATTTTTTTGTTGAATTTTGTGTTCAAACTGTAAGAAAACACCCAATATGAGAAGTTACTTAAAGTGGGGAGATTGTTTGGAAACTCTGAAGCCGAAGGGTTTCTTGCTTTGTAGAATATAATTTTCAGTTTGTGTGTATTTATTTAAAGACAAGTTCACGCTTGCAATGTCTGCACGTTCTTATTTCTGAGCAGAGTAGGATATGGCTGAGCTATTGCCCACCTCTAGACTGTGGTTTCATCTGGAATACTTGCAGGGCGGAGAGCAGAGCAAGCATGGAGGGACCTGATCCCTTCTGAGTGCCCCCTGTTTGCTGCAGGGGAGTCTCCTGCAGCCTCTCCAGCCCTTCCCCTGCCAGCAGGACTGTGCTGGATGGAGCTCCATGCTTGGGATGATGGCAGTGTAGTGTGCCAGGTGGGAATATAAAAGTGATTTATTTCCCAAGCCCACGCTCTGCAGTGGCAGTCACCTCTAATGAAATAGTTACAAGAAGTTGCTCTCAGGCAGTTTCAGGGCAGCAAGGAAAAGCATGTTCAAAGGTAGGATCAGGCACAGCTGCAACAACATATCCCTGAGGGCATCTCGTGTGCTTGGAGTCGAAGTTAAGGCATGTGTCTGAAGAGGTCTAAACCTCACCTTTAGCTTTTCTATGACCTAGCTGGGAAGGAAATTATTCTAGTTATTGCATGGCCACTAATGCATCCACAAGTTGCAGGAGGTTCATCTCCATGCTCTTTCTTCTATTATCTTCTTTCTCCTGCTCTGCAAAAATAGGAATTCCACTGGTGTCACTCAGCAGGTTGTGATACTTATTCTGGAACAGTCTTTTTGCTCTGTGCATGATGGAATCAGGTGTGCTGAGGCAGTTGTGTATTGGAGACCCCACAACAACCCTTGGGAAGGCTCAGAGAATTGGGATTGTTCATCATGGAAAACAGAAGGGTTCAGGGTGACCCAATTTGCTGCCTTTCAGCACCTGAAGGGAGCCTATAAAAAAGATGGAGAGACTCTATATATAGAGACACACTCAAGAGAAAAGTTCTTGAGTGACAGGACAAGGGGGAGTGGTTTCAGGCTGAAGGAGGTATGTTTAGATGAGATATCAGGAATATATTCCTGGCTGTGAGGGTGGTGAGGCACTTGCACAGGTTTCTCAGTGAAGCTGCAGCTGCCCCATCCCTGGAAGCATTTAAGGCCAGGATAGATGAGGCTTGGAGCAAACTGGGATGGTGGAAGGTGTCCCTGCTCATGGAAATAAGAGTTGGAATGAGTTGGTATTAAAGGTCCCTTCCAACCCAAACCACTCTATGATTCTGTGATATAGATGATGCCAGTCATCCATGCTTCTGGAATCTGCAATGCTGGCCTTTACCTGAGCATGTCCAGTACCCAGTAACTGTGAGTGGAATCCCAGAATGATTTGGGTTAGAAAAGACCTTAAAGATCATCTTCCAACACCTCTGCTATGAGCAGGAATACCTACTGCTAGACCAGGTTGCTCAAAACCCCATTCAATCTGCCCTTGAACAATTCCAGGGGTGAGGAAGCCACAGCTTCTCTGGGATACCTGTTCCAGTGCCTCACTAAGTGGAGGAACATGTATAGCCGGTAGCATGAGACATAAAGTCACCTGTATTGGATGCTGTACCTGAGAACCCACATGGGTGTATCTGCTGAGGCAGCATGAAATGAAAGCTTTGCTCTGTGTTCCTGCAGCTCCTCCTCATGCCCAGACCCTGCTCTGGGCTCAGCCCAGCCCTGGCTGTGCAGCTGCAGCAATTGGCCCACGGCAGAGGTGTGAAGGCACCTCAGGCTGCCTCCTCTGCCCAGCCCTCCCTCCCCAGCCCCCTGCAGCGACAGAAGGGCTCACTTGAAACCGTTTCAGAGCCACAGATGACACGGAGAATCAGTCTGACATTTGCAAGGAGGTTGGAATGATTCACTGCTCTCAGAGCTGCACTACTCAGGGAGACCCCACTGCTGTTGCAGTCGGTGCTGAGAACTTTTTTATTTTTTTTTCCTATCCTGAATACTGTGGAATGTTGTAATCTTTTGGCAGGTTGATTATAGCTCAAAAAAATATCTCGTTGGCCTTTTTTTTTTTTTTTTTTTTGTGAGGCTGCAGCGGTGCCCTTCATCTGGAAGTGTCTGGGATTTGGGGGAATGGCTATTTTGCTACCAGAGAACTAATCTGAAGGCAGTCACTCTGTCCAAAGGAGGCAGTGATTTGAGAAGCCAGGCAGCAAGGGCCATGGGATAAAACAACCTCTCTTGTATAGTGCCTGTGGCTGTCCCTTCATATCCCTGCCCCCAGGACCATGTCCCTGTCCTCCCTGACCTTGCACTGGAGGCAGCAGGTTGGTTGGCTTGTGCCTGTGTAGGAGGGCTTGGGGGAGAGATGTCAGATGGGCAGTCTGACCAGATGAAAGAGGTACAGGACTGTTATTTGTGTATTTCCACATTTATTTCTGATTTTTTTTATAACTGGAAGGTGGAGACGGTGTTATAGGATGAGGCTCTGGAGTGGTAATTAGACCCTGCTAAGGGATGGCGAGCTGGGTGAAAAGGTTTGCAGTTTGTAAACAAACCCCGTGTCCTTGCTCTTTCTGGGAAGCATCAATAGCTACTGTTTCTTCTCTGGGTTATATTAAATAAGACTAATGAGTAATTAACTTTATGTTGGGTGCTGTGCATCCCCTTCCTGAGCCTATGGATCTCAGGAGGCCCAAAGCACATCCCAAAGGCAGCTAAAGTGAGGTTACTTTAAGGCTCTGCACTATCTTAACAATGCCAAGAACATGATTTTAGTCAGTAAATGCTGCTTTTACTCCTCTTCAGAAATCCAGTGGATTCAATAATAAACATGATAGCCCAGTGGATACAGAGCTTGTGCCACTGGAACCTCGGTGCTACTAAAAGACCAGTAAACAAGTTGAGAAAGCAGGAGCTGATGTTGGAATCACTGGGAAGTACATAGGGATTGCAATCCACAGAGTTGCTTTTCCTTTGCCTTCCATAGTGTTCCCTTGCCATGCTTTATTTCCATAAAAATTGGTATATTGACACTGGACTGGGGCTTTTGCCTGTTTTGAGACAGGACAGGGGACAGGATCGGAGGTGGTGATTCTTTTTCCTGAATTTTATCCCGTGAGTTCTTTGCACAAGAGAAACAAAATGTAAGAGCGAAAATACTTTCATTATTCTGCATTATTTTGGTTTTTTGCTGTTGTTTTTTGTTGTTGTTGTTGTTGTTGTTGTTTTCAGTTTTTAATAGAAGGTCAATTATGCTTATGAAAAATCTCTGACTTTAATATCTATGTCTTTGAAGTTAAGGTATAGAAGGAAACAAAGTGTGATGAGATACCACATATAGCTGCTGTACCCAAACACATACTTTTCTTGCCACAAGCTCTTTGTAAGAAGATATTGAGGCTTTCCACAATCATTGTCCTGTCTGTAGTCCATGGCTGTCCTGGGAGAGAGGACACATTCCCTTAGGAATTGCCATGGCTGCAGGAGTGGCACATTTCTCAGTTGCAGACCACGCTGGGTTTAAAAGCAAAACTTGTACCGTATCAGGTTTTTAAGAACAGAACTCATTTAAAAAAAGACAGAGTTTCTTTAAGGTTTCTTTAACCCCATTAACACAGCTGTTAAGAACATAACCACCAGACTGTGTTTATTTTTGTGGGAATTCTTGGCAATCACTCAGGGGATGCTATTTCCCCCAATTATTTGCTTCTCCCTCCACTAGAGGCAGAAATTCAGCTTCTTCTCTGTCGAAGAGAGTAGGAGAGCTGCCATCAGGGCTCTGTGCCCAAGTCATAGGGATAGCAAACACTATCTGGTTGCTTTGTGATGGTGCCCAAATGGGGTGGTTCTGAATGTTTAATAGGTTGTTTCTTCATGACAGAATGGACAGGTTTGGTTTTTAGGCTCTGGGGACTGAAACCCATCTGGTCTATGATTGAATCATGTACAGTTATCACAGAATGGGTTGGGTGGGAAGGGGCCTTTAAAAGTGATGTTGTTCCATCCCCTGCCATGGGCAGGGACCCCTTCCACCAGCCCAGGCTGCTCCAAGCCCTGCCCAACCTGGCCTTGGACACTTCCAAGGATCCAGGGGCAGCCACAGCTTCTCTGGGCAACCTGTGCCAGGACCTCACCACCCTCACAGGGGAGAATTTCTTCCTTTTATCTGACCTAAATCTACCCTGTGTATGTGTTCACCTTCTAAGGTATGACACAAAATCTTTGTGCAGTTCTGTGACCTGCTCTCCCCAGTTTCCTGGTACAACAATTGAGAGTTAGTTTGGTCTTTTGTTGAACTCCAAGCAGGTCCTCACATAAATCTCATCTGACTGAAAACCATGTGCACCCCTTCCATCCATCTCCGTTGGTGGAACAGAGCATGCACAGAAAGTAAAAAAGAATAACTCTTAATCAATAACAATCTTTCTAGTGATTTTTCTATACGTAGAAGTTAATTTTCAAAATGTCTTAATACTCTCCTTCACCTTGACAACTTCATATTTCACCAGTTTTGACTGTAGTCACTGTGCAGGCCAGAATTGAAAGCAAAAACATTTATTCCATTTCATCTCCTTTTAAAAAGTATTGTTTAGGGCTGGACAATAACATTATCTTGTAATTTTTTTTAATTTTTCTATCAAAATATTATTGTGTTTTTTAACATAGAAAATGACCAAATTTCTGGACTCTAATGCACAGTGTTGGCTTAGTAAGAAAGAACCAAATTCAAAAGGGGATGATTGAAAATTAAAAACACTAAAAAACATTGGCTACTCTGGAGTTTTTGGCACCTGAGAACAATTGTTGTTAAGAATGAGGTTAAATAGGGTCTGATGACAGTAATTTATTTCCAGTTAATTTTTCTGATATCAAAGGAGGTGAAACAATCCCACCCTTACTATATTTTGTGATAGAAATATTTTAATTATTATTATTTAGGGTCAATACTTAGAATCAAGTGTGGGAGGGAAATGAACTTAATCATAAGGTGAAGTAAACTTAATCTTCAGATTAAAACTAAACTTCAGATGGAACTAAAAATGAAGTCATTTCATATATTCTTAAGATTGCTGTCTAATATTCTATTTAAATTCCCTTGCTCAGAGAAGGAGTGGGGCTCTGCAAAAGGTGGGTTCTGCACTGTTTCCTCTCCACAATCAGGTGTTGAGGATGTGTTTTCCATCATGTGCCTTCATTAGCCGGTATGGATTTAGGACTGCTGTGCAAGGTTAGGCTAAATTGTCCACTGCACTTCAGCAGCTTGAACAACCTTAGGAAATGAAAGTCTTTTTCCCTTAGTGCAGCAGTGATATGACTTAATAGTGCTGTTATCACCTTATAATCACACAACTGCGTGGGAAGCAAGTTGTCCATGGGCTGTTGTGTCCTGCAGAGATGATGGCTCTTGGTAACACAGCCCAGTGAACAACCTGGAGAGAAACTGCCTGAGATCTTAAAAAGGGCCAGTCAATTAATTTGTGCCATCCCTGCAGGTCAGGAAAGAGATGAAATCACTGCTGTTTACAGCTGATTGTCTCAGATTAATATATTTATTTTAAACATTCAGCTATGTTTGCCTGGAGGTGTTCAGGGCTGGGCCACAGATTCTCCACCCATGCCAGTTAGGGTTGGGATCATCAGCTCTATGATGTGCCAACACCCTGCACCTGGGACTTATAGGAATAAAGCACCTTGCCCATATTGGAGTCTCATATTATTAAATCCTGCATGTGTATTATAAAATCATAGAGTGTTAAGGGCTTGGGATGGACCTCCAAAGATCATTTAGTGCCAGCCACCCCACCCTGGGCAGGGACACCTCCCACTGGACCAGGTTGCACAAGGTCCAGTGGCTTATCCAAGCTGGCTTTGGACACTGCCAGGGTTGGGGCATCTATGCCCTTCCTGTCCCAGTGTCTCGACAACCTCACAGTGAAAAAAAATATATATTTTATTTATATATTTATATATGTTTAACCTAAATTTCCCCTCTCTCAATTTGTACCCATTCCCCCTTGTTCTGTCACTACAGTTCTTGACATAGAGTCCCTCTCCTGCTTCCCTGTAGTTCCCCATCACAGAATCCCAGAATATGCTGAGTTGGAAGGGACCCACAAGGACCATCCAGTCCAACCCTCAGCCCTGCACAGGACATACCCAAGAGTCCCACCCTGTGCCCCAGATGATCATCCAAACCCTCCTGGAGCTCTGGCAGCCTTGGTGCTGTGCCCACTGCCCTGGGGAGCCTGGTCAGTGCCCAACCACCCTCTGGGGGAAGAACCTTTTCCTGAGATCCAACCTGACCCTGCCCTGGCACAGCTCCAGCCATTCCCTGGGTGTTGTCCCTGTTCCCCACAGAGCAGAGCTCAGTGCCTGCCCCTCCCGAGGAAATTGTGACTACAATGAGGTCTCCCCTCAGCCTCCTCCTCTCCAGGCTGGACAGTTCCCATGGTGTTCTGTTATCCCCAGGTATTTCCCTCAGTGCCTCGTCCCTTTCCCTCTCGCTGTTCCTCGGCGGTGGCGCTGCCGTGGCTCACGTTTTATGTCCACGCGGTTCTAGCGTTCCCTCACCATATGGTCATCCTGATGTTACCATTTGCCTCAATCATCCTTTTTGTAGCTGCTTGAACATCTTAATTGATCTCCTGAGCTATGTTAAAGATTTATAACAGCCGTCGGTGTAATTCATTTCACGAGCACGTAGCTGGGCCTTTCCGTCTGATTGGGCGTCCGCACCTCTCCCTCATAAAAATGTGCACAGAGCACGGGCTTGTGTCTCTGTGGTAAAATAATGGTCGTCTTGAAGGATATTAGAAACCTTGTACCACTCTACCCCAGCCAACAGGATAAGCTGTGGCCTCTCAGTTGTTGCTAATAAGGTGTTCTCTGCTCCCTCTTAAATAATACCTCTGATCCCTAAAATCAAAGGAATCATTTTTCTGGGTAATTTGGGGTAGAAGAAGGTAGAGAGCAGTTCCTTAATTAAAGCACTTTAGGTGCACAATATACATATTGCACACCCACACAGTACAGGCTCTACAATTTTTATAACACTACCTAATTATAATATTTGACCATTACATCATTAGTTACACTCAGCCCCAAAACTCCTCATCCCATTGGACTTCCCATAGATATGCATCCCAAAATTGAGTCAGTGGTCATAAGACCACCCCTTCCTCCCCACACTCCTCTTTGTCATCACCTTCTTCCCTTATTGGAACAGTTTCAAGGCTTCTGAGTCCTCTTGAGTAGTTTTGACTTGCTTAGATCAAGCATTGTGCCTGTTTTGTCTTGTCTAAGCACATTCGCTACAGACAAGATGTTCTAAAAATCTTTATCCATTGGAATCCTTGACAGGGAATATTAAACAATATTTCAAAAATTTAGTACAAAGGGTATTTAGCTAAATGTTCTATTCTAAAAGTGTTAAAAACTGTGTTAAAATCTATGTAATTTGGATTTTAAGGCATCACCTCGATTTGGAGAACTTTTCCTTTCTTCATAGTAACAGAGATGGTGAAACTTCTTTTTATTTTTTTTTTTTTCTGAGTAAGATTCCAAACCATGTGTTGATAATATTGTTAAGCTGAAATGCATATATCAGGGTGGCAATGGTGCCAGGAACTGCTTTTGGCCAGGCCTGTGTTTCTTAGTATATGCAGCAGAGTCATGTGCAATTAATGATGTTGGCAAAAGGAGCACTGTAGAAAGAGCACATGAAATGAGAGGTTTGATGGTTTCTACAAAGTGCTGTGCCCATCTTTTCATGCAGAAAATGAGTAAACCATTACTCTACATGTGATTGGAGCATAACACAGCACTTTTTGATGGGGTTTGTCAGAGAGCATTCAGAAGAAGCTGTATATTAGAAGATAAATTTCATCACCCAGTTAAGAAAATATGTCTAAGGGTAGATAGGAAAAAGATAGGGAACATCCTTCATGCCATTAGAGGGGTAGATTTTTGAGTGTAAATGAGAGCCAAATCTGTTTTGTGGAGAATTTTCTCTCAGTTTATCTACATCAGGATATCCAAGTATGAGGTAATTGTCAAAAATTGTCTTTGGACAGAGACTTTTCTAAGGAGCCTTTGTGATATCCTTTTTTACCTGTGTGACTGTACTTGAGATAAAGCCATCTTTAGTGGCTTTCAGCTTTAGCTTTGATAAGAAGGTGAGAGGCAATTTGGTACCAGTTTTGCACCTCTGTGTAACAGTACCTGGTCAAGCTGTGCACTGTCCAAACTGTTCAGCAAAACAAGTTAGATGCAGAAATTTTCTTGCAACAGTTTGGAGGAAAGATTGGATATGACCCATTTATTTCACTACCCCTTTGCTAAGAGCCTTCCTCTGTCATTCCCTCTCTTCTCTTTGAGGTATTAACATATTTGAACATTTCTGTGTCCATGAGGGCAGTTGGTGCTCAAGTTGTGCTTCTGTTCTCTGATGCCACCCATCTTCAGGTTGCACTTGTTAAGCACTAGTTTCTTTCTCATTTGTGGCATCTATTCCAGGCTGAAACACTTCTGGTCTCAAAACCTTGTATTTCTTTTTGGAACCTGAGGTCCCTTTAGTGGGAAGATCAAACTGCTCAAAACTTTGTGGGATTGGGATGAAGCACAAACCTGTGCTTTGGTTCTGTCCCCTGTAAAGGGAAATCAAACTCTACACATCAAAGAATTAAAGCAAAACTTGGTTTTAAACTCGGTTTTAAACTCAGAAACTTCTAAATAATCTTCCTAACATATTTCAAATCTTAAAAACTGTATAAAGTGGGATTTTCATTATTTTTTTTCCCCTAAGAGATGGATTGAGCCTTTGGTCTTAAACCTTCCAGATGATGGACAAGGTTTGGAAGAATTAGTTCTCTTATTCTAGGGAGTGCAGAGTAACTTATTGCTCATTTTTGAGATAACTGTTGCTATCTTTCTCCAATTCTAAATATTTCCATTGTTAGATGTTTATGGAGTTGAGAAGCAGAAGTTATTTTATCAGACCAAAGCAATCTAATAAAAGCAGTTCTTTCTTAACTGTACAACAGCCAAGATATTATCTCTGATTCCTCAGTTCTGCTCCTCCTCATCTCTTACATACACTCTCCAGATAACTTTCCATAGCATGTGGGGACAGAAATAGGGAATTTATTGCCTGATAGTTGTGTAGAAAATGTCCAATTTTAACCCAAGGAAGGTGTTTCATAGTTGACCAAAGTCTGTATAAAGTATAGTCTTCTATTCTGCTTGGAAAATCCTGGAGAACAAATATTTTCACTTTTTGTGTCAAACAAAGCACGTGAAGTAAATATGTAAAAAGAAAGCCAAACTTGGAGAGTACCAATAAAATCACAGATGAAAGCAGGCAATAAATGTGTGTGTTCACCTTGGCAATAAATGGTGGTCGTGAGTTGTCCATCACTTCATCCTCCTCCAAGGAAGCTGCAGGTGGGACTGGCAGCTGAACACGGATATTTGGAACCAGAGTGAACCCTCACACCAGGCCTGTGTTTGTACATAACACTGGAACAGCTGGTTTGGATTTTAAAAATTCTATTTTTATTAGAACACTGACTCTTGTTTATCGTTATTGATTTTATTGGGTTATTATTGACTGACTGCACCCCATGGGCCTATTAGTGAAGTGCTAGTAAAGCATTAAAGGAAGACTTAGGCTTTTCTGTGCTTTGTACTTGCGACATTTGCTTTTATTGTGATTTTTAGCCAACTGCCTGACTACAAACATGGGTAGTCTCACCCACCAGAGATTGAAAGGAGGGCAAGAAAGGAAAGAATTTTCTATATTTTCAATCTTCAGGAGAACAAAACAAAGTTTTGAGGTTATTTACTGGTTTGTTGGACTAATTTTAATTCTCTGGGAAATGTTTACAGCTTTCTCATCTTGCTAAGAATTCTGGTTAATATTAGAAATAGGGCAAATTCATCAGTCTTACTCACAAAATAACAATAAAAAGGATCTGAGATAACTTTTATATGCTATTTGATCTTTCTGGGTGGAAAGGGAAATTTATTTTCTTATTAATATGAATCAAATGATACATGATATTCAGGTCAAGCCAGATAAGGATGGAGTGAACTCTGACTGGTTGAACATGAAAGTCTAGAGGCCATTAATGAAATTTTAGGTGGTATTGATTACTCTCTCCTAAGATAGTGTGACTTCCCATAGTATCATAATCTCCTGATGGTCCTACTGATTCAAATAATTTTTCACCTCTCCTTTTGGTCTTATTTTTCTCTTTCCTGCTCTGTAGAAATGAAGTAATCATTTTTTTTCTGTATATCTCAGTGAGGGTTGGCTTTAATGAGCTGTAGCAGCATCAGAGGCACTGAGCAAATGTCATTTGTGAAGATTCCATGCCTGGAAGTGTCCAAGGCCAGGTTGGATGAGGCTTGGAGCAGCCTGGTCTGGTGGAAAGTGTCCCTGCCCATGGCTGAGGGTTGGAATGAGATGGTCTTTAAGATCCCTTCCAACCCAAACCATTCTTATGATTTACAAACTCCTGGAACGACCAACCAGAATTAGAGGAAACTTTATGAATACATGAGGGGACATTGTCACCAAAACTCACAAAATTGTAAGAATTGTGAGTTATCAGCTCCCAAAGTTGTAAGAATTTCAAGTACTTCTTCCTTTTGGAGGGGAAGAAAAGGAAGGGAGACTTGAAGAGCAACACAGGGGTCCTTCCTGAAGAAATGAAACTGCAGGAGCTACAGGGAAGTGGTGGAAGTGTCCTGGCATCAGAGCACAGTGGATGCTTATACTCCAGATAGAGGCAAGAAGAACTTAAATGTCCCCAAAACTGCAAGCAGCAAAGAGATGGGGATGGCAAAGAGGCCTCAAAGAGGTCCACTTTCCTCTGAATGGCAGCCTGTTGCTGCTCCTGACTGCTAAAAATATCTGCTGTGGGATAACAGCAGTGGGATAAAAATAAGAGAGACTTCTGCTCCTCTGTTAAGAGCAAGAAAGTCACCATATATTAATTATGGAAATAATATTTTTCTCTGTCAGATCTACTGCTGTGGGTAGTAATAGCTTCCCCTGAAAGCTGTCAGAAAGTAAAAATGGTGACAAGGAGATGGCTCTGCAGTGTAATGTCAAATTAAAGTGATGGCAAACTTCGTTCTGTTTGTGAATGGAACATCTTTGGGGCTGTGACCAGAAAATGGCATCTAGAGTAGAATATTTAGGTACCCAGGGGTGAGTCATAGCAATGGTCAGGTGTCCACTGGTTTTAAAACTGCAAATTAAGCATATTTACTGCATTGTCTCTCAGAAGGCAGGTAAATAACTCACCAAAAAGATAGTTGTGTTTACTCACCTTTGCTGTGAATTTTGAGGATGGAAAGGGCAGCGTGATCTCTACAGAAAAGTGCTGCTGAAAATCAGTTTGGGCTCTAAAGAGGGAAAAGGTGTCTTACAGCTGCAAATCTGTAAGATTTGGATTTTCAAAATGAAAAGAGTTTGTTTTTCAAAATGATCTCAGTGCAGGTTCAGCTCACAAAGGAGGCTCTTGGCCCCTTTCAGCTGATCTAACATGTGAATGTGTCATTAAAAGCAGTGAGTAACCCCGGGAACTTTGTTGAGAAATGAACACCATTTGCTTTTAAAAGCAATCTAATTTTGTCTTTGAATGTCATGATGGGTGCAGCAGATAACAGCCAGGCATCCCCAGTCCCTCTTTCATTTGCTGGTACAATCAAACAGCGAGATGCTCTTACAATTGACTGGGCCCACAATTTTGTGCTTGACTGCAGGTGCAAAATCGAGGATGCAAAATCAGAGCACAACTTGATGATCACTTAAAAATTTGGTCCACTGCTGTTTGCAAACCTTTAACTTCTGTCTGTCGTGTAAAATATTTTGACTTTTTTTGGTTTGTTTCAGAATTGGAGCTGTTCACCAGAATTTACTCTCAGGGGTAAATAATCCACCTGCAAGAAAGTACCATATTTATACTCTAAAATTCAATGCAAATAGAAACTTTATTACTTTTAATGATCTATTCTTACAGCATTTATATAAATTCCTCCCAAATAATAGATGAACCCATTGCTCTATTTATCTCAGATAAATTAGTGTTTTAGGCATTCTTATTTTTTTCTTTGAAAGCTTTTTTTTTTTGTCTTTGAAAGCTTTTTTAGGACAGTGTACAAATAGTATTTTTAAAAATCCTGTCATTGAAATAAACATTTAAAAACTTATTTTTAATAATAACCACCCCGGAAAGCTATGAATATTATGCAAATTGGATGCTATATTTTTTAATCTGAAAAAATACACATTAACACATGTTTTGAGGATGCAATTAGACAGAAGTATTAATTAAGGTGTTGTTCAGTAGGAGCAATGTTTCACCTTGACCTGTGTGTGATATTAAACTCCTAAACTTCTGGCAAAGGCAGTAATTTACTTGTATTTGGCTAAATTCAGTAAAACCCTGTGCTAACCAGGCAATACAATTCAGGGACTTCTTCTTTACATGTGATTGAAGTAATTATTATTATTATTACTGTTAGATGAATGTCAAATATGCTAACCACAGATTAAATGTTATAATTTAGGTTTACAGCAGCTAATTAGTTATTTCTGGTTAGTGCTAAGTAGGATTTCCCAACTCGTCCACCTCAGAAAACTAGTTAATATTCAGAGAAATGCTTTTGTTTTTATAAACTTGGATTTCTATTGTATTTTTGATAACTACAAAAAAAAGCACAGTACAGTTTCTGGAGCAATATTTTTCATTCTGAAGCAGAGGGCCAATTTGTTGATGGAAGTCTCATCATTCATATGCAATTCATAACCCTCTCTTTATGCTGAGGGACATTGTCTGCTTGTGCTGATGAAAGATCGACCAGAGATACTCGGTGTAGTTAATACCTCTGTGTTGTGTTAAGTATTACAACACTCATGGGATGATGTAGGACAGCACTTGTTGGGAGTTAAAAAACAGGAAAAAAAGATGGAGTTTGTGTGTTTAGTTTGTGCCTCGTTTCTTTTTTTTTTCACATCGTTATCCCAAAATACTGATTTTTATTTTTAACTAAATTTAGGATTTTTTTTTTTTTTTAAAGAAGTGGTCTTACTATAACGTCGTGTTTTACTTTCCCCATCCAAATGTTCCTGAGGATGGGGAACAGACTGTCAAAAGCAAGTCTAGACCTGTCCTGTGAGGGTTCTCAGAAATATGTTGGAGTGAAAATGGAGTTTGTAGGACATGGCCAGTGGAATGAAGTGACTGCAAGAGTTCTTCAACCATTTCCCTCTTGTTTGCATATGCATGACCTTCCCACAGTCCAATAATCTTAATCCTTGCTCTTCTGCAGATACCTGAGTTAAAGTGTAACTCTTGAGAGTTCTTTTATGTCTTTTATGATGTTCCTCATTTTTTCCTCTGCTCCTCCTGCTACCTCTTCCGGGACTGCTGGAATTTTTAGTGGGCACTGCAAGACTTTTTTCATCACCGAAAAGAACAAATGAACAATAATCTGACAGAAAAGGATTTTCTTTCTTTTTCTTCCAAAGCCATTTTCCTTTCCTTCGTATCTGCTCCATTTCCTCTGCTCCATTTCCTTTTCCCAGTCCTTTTCTCTCTTCCATTTTTTTTCTCCCCGTTCCTTTATTAATTCTTCTTCCTCGCGTTATTTTTCTGCTCACTCCTCTCCAGTCCTTGCCTGTTTTTAACAGTCCATGATTTCAGATGGAAAAATCTGTCGCCAGAGCCCCTCCTCCAGTAACATTAATGGCCACTCTCGAAAGCCTGCCCTGCCCTCCGTCATCTAATTTCAGACACTGAGGGGGCAGACGAAAGCAGATGGTTGGCACAGGGAAGGATGATTCACTGCTTGAAATCATGGTGCAACATTTCTGAAATTGGTGAGGGAGAAGGAGGTCTGACATTTGACAGAGCCGTGTAAAAATTGCCTGATCCAGGCAAAGTTCAGACTAATCACTTGACTGTTATTTTCCAGATGTACCGATCATATGACTGTAATTGTAAAGATTGTATTGACAGTGCACCGTTTCCCAAACATGCTGTAGTCATTCCTAACAAAATGATTCTCCCTCAGGATGCTCAGGTCGGGCTGCTGTGGGGAATTGTGTGTTGCCATTTATTCATCCTTGAGTTTTCCTCTTTTTATTTTTTTTTTTCCTTGAGTCTGTTCATTCATCTACTTCCCAGTCACAGAAGGTTGTAGGTTTTCAGGTACCCAGTCAATAAAACTGAGTGATAAATCTGAGCACTTGCTTTCAGGCAGATTTCTTTATAAATTGGGCTGAAGTGACAAGATTTAAACATGAAAATAAATAAGGATCAGAAATAAGCAAGGAAAACTGCAGGGTATCAGCTTTTCAGCATGTACCTGATGAATGTTAAATGGGTGACTGTAATCATAGAAATAAAAATTATAAGACTGTGGCAAATATAAGACCATGAAGATTCTCTGGATATGGTTTACATTTACCAAAATTGTGGAAATATCCACATCAAAGTTTCATTGATTCTTTACAAGTAGCTGCTTTGTGCTGTCCATTTTGGATGTCCTCTTCATAACAACCTTCATCCACCCTTTGGTCTGAGCTACGTTGAAGCAGAGCAGCAAATTCCATGTAAAACCCTTTTAATCAGTAAAGAGACATTGATCTTGAGCATCAGGGTCAGATTTCATGTCTGTAACCACCATAACCCCCAAATTCTTAACTCCTGGAGTTAAAAAAATAGCTTAGTAACTAGAAAAAGTGGATGAATTTTAGATGAGCAGTTAATTTTTCGGGTGCTCTTGAGAAATTCCAAACTCTTGTCGAGCCCTGATGTCATTTGAAATGTCTAAGCATTGAGCTTAGTGAAGTTGCTTATAATTAGTCTTGCTAATTTTTATGAGTTTTGGGGATGGCTTCCCAAATGTTCTCAGCCTTCTGCTGCTCCTTTTGCTCCGAGCACGGCTGCGAATCTCGCTACTTATTTAGATGTCAAAGTGGTAACTGAAATATCCTTAAATGTCAATGCAGTTTCTGTTTAACACCCTTGAAAATTAGGCCTTTGTTCGCTGTATCATGATAAAATTGGGGCTGAAGGAGGAGACAGGAGATGGAAGAACTTGATTTGCAGTTTTCAATTTCTTAACCTCTTTGAATTCTACGGGTAAAAGTTATGACCCTGGTTGTTAAGGGTAAATATGTTAAAGAATGGACAAAAGTCTAGATCATGTCATATGATTTCTCATCTGAAAGGCTGGTTCTGTTGTCTCAGATAAAATTAACACCTGGAAAGCTTCAAAAATGAAGGATGTATTTCCCAAGGGGTTCAGATGTCTCAAACTCCTCGAGATGGAGAATAGGAATGAAAACATAATGAGCTGGAAAGTATGGAGCTAAATGAAAATATATCATCTCAAAGAAAAAGTTGGGAGCAGGGGACAGACTGCTAGTAGCTCCAAACAGGGAAGAGCAGGAACATGGGGAAGACCTTAAATGAACTTTTGATAAACAACTGTTAAATTTGAGGGCTGAAAATTTCTATGAAATAGAAATGATGGAGTTTTTATTCTCCTTGTAGACCTGGGGACTTTTACCTCTGGGCAAGTGATAGTGGTGATAGTTAGGAGAAACCTGGAAGAGCAGGCAGGACCTGGCTGTGGAAATCCCTGCACATCATCAAGTGTTCAGTACAATTAAGATTGTCTCACATTTACTTTGGTGTTTATGTACGTACTTAAGAGTCTGAGTCCATGTTCCCAGATTAGAAAATGCAGGTCTTGGGGTCTTATTGAAGAGTTATGGAAATTAATGCAAGGAGTTTTCAGTCCTCAAGAAGCTGTGGGAAGGAATTCAGTAACCCTTGAAGTTGGAGTGTTAAGATAATATGGAAAAAATATAAATGCATTATTTCTGTTGTTTTCTAACTGAAAACCTGCATTCTCTAAGTTTATAGAGCTTTGGGTTTTTCTTTTTTAAATCAAAGTGTTGTAGTTGGGATTTTCTTTTGGCAAACCAGTAGCTGGATTGTGCTCCAGACCAGAATGTCTCACATGACTTTGGTGTCCAATATCCTTTTACAGCAGTGAGATCTAGTCAATACAATAAATGGAGATGAGAAAGCATACCATGGAATCATTAGGGTTGGAAAGGACCTCTAAGATCATCAAATATTTACCCACCTAAGCCAGATCCCTGAATTTGGTCTTCTGAATTGCTTTTTGCACTGAATGAACTTGATTGACTCTCTTTTTGGACGTGGGGGACATGGATGTGCCCAACAAAAATGCAGAATTCATCCAGTGCCTTCAGCTGGAGCTGAATTTCCACTTGTATGTTTTAATCCTGAGTATTTTTGGTTCTCACTGGACCAAGAAAAAAAATCCTGGACCCTTGGCAACAGGGAGAGTCAACTTCGATGGGGCCGGGAGTGTGAGGACCTGCTCCAGGACAGGGACCAACTTCAGCACCTTGTTAGAACTTTCTTCTTTTAAATTAATTCTTTTTGGCTCAAAAATGTCCTTGGAATGAAGGTAATTGAAATTGTAGGGTTGTAATAACAACCACCAAATTCTCATTATTTAGTGTAATTGATGGGAAAGGCTGGGAAGTAGAAAAGGTAAATATTGACTTTCATGCATTTAAGTTTTATTTATGTGATGCTGGTCCAAAATCACCGAAATAACCCATGACACTTTCTATAAAAGTGTGTGTGTGTATATATAACTTGGGCCATTTTAAAAAAAGTGAGTTTCTTAGTCACCCAAAAATGAACCCTCTCACAGCTTATGGAAAGGTTGCTGGCACACTTTTGTCCTGTCTCACTAATCTAAAACTTTAAAGGCCAAATAGGACTTTTCATAAAACATAACTTAATGATTTTTATCTCTCAGTGAATTCAGGGAGCCTCTCCTATCTGATGCTTCTGGATTTGATAAATATGGGGAGCTTTCCTCTTCCCAGCCCTTGTCTTTTGGAATGTGATTCTGAATAAACACTGCTAATTTCACAGTCTCATCAAAAAAACAGAGGAAAGGAAGGCAAATGGCAAGTTTGGATGAGAAAAACTGATACAATTTGGTCTGGCAACATTTAGCTGAGAACTTATTGAAGTCTGGTTTACTCTCTAGGAATAATCACAACTGCCTTTTAATTTTTTTCAAGGATATTACTTGTACTTTCTCTTTTGTGACTTGGAAACCAAATATATTTATCATTATGGTCAAATATTAATACAAGTTTGGCTATTTTTGAGCCTTTAAATTTAAAGGAACTGTCAAGAAATTATTGACTGCCTTAAAAAAGGTTCCATTTTTTACTGGGATTTGGGTTCATACTCTATTCTGATAGAGATATATATATTTTAATACAAGTGATCTCTTAGTAGCATTTTCCACAACATTCCATTCCTGGAAGTGTATATATTAACTGATAGATTATGGGAATGTATTGTTTATAGGAGTTGGCAAATATGAATATACTGTTCTTGATCAACAGAAAGCTAGAATTAGATCTGAATTTCTGAATGATTTGTAGGCAAGAATACTTTTAAGAGAAGATCTGGAATTTGCAGAAAGTGTACTTGTATGGAACTTGAGCTGCTCTGATTAACCACAACATTTGGGTTGAACACTTCTCTGTCCAATAGAAAAATAAATTCAGTATGCTTTGGAGGATATTTTAAGGTTAAAATCAGCTTCAACACTCAGTAATAGTTCAATATAGGAATGATGATGGAGGGAGTTATAACTATACCCTGGTTTTCTGAAAGGAAATCATAGAATCACAGAATCTCCTCTCATTTCAAACCTCTGCCATGGGCAGGGATACCTTCCACTAGACCAGGTTGCTCCAACCTGGCCTTGGACACTTCCAGGGATGGGGCAGCCACAGCTTCTCTGGGCAACCTGAGACCTGTGTGTAACTCAGGGACAAGAACTGAGGTTTTGCGCAATTTTTTTTTTGATTTATCTGTGGTTTCCTCTTCACCTTAACTTAGAAAAAACAACTGCCAGGAAAAGAACATGACCTTGTGTCCTGCCTCTGGGGAAAATCTGTATCCCATAGGATCATGGAAGAATGCCCCTGGGGGCTTTTAGGCATCATAATATCCAGCAGCATCTTTACAGCTCTACCAAAAGATGTCTCTGGCCAGCAGGACTCTGCCAGGGAGCCCTGCCAAGCTGTGTCCTACCCAGCCAAAAGGCTTTTCCTCAAAAGCCCATTGCTTGAGCACAGCCTGGCCTTAGTTGGTTCCTGGGATCAGGGTCGTACCATGGTATGGCAGGAGCTGTGTTCCCATGTTGTGACCTATTCCTCCATATTGTGTGGGATAACTTTGTCTGGGGTCAGGATTTGGTGGCTGTGCTGTGCAACGAGATGAAACGAGTGAGCCCATGGAAGGCTCACTGGAAACTGCAGTGTAGAACAGGATCATAGAATGTCCTGAGTTGGAAGGAATCCATGAGGATCATCCAGTCCAGCTCCTTGCCCTGCACAGGACAACCCAACAATCCCTCAGAGCGTTGTCCAAACCCTCCTGGAGCTCTGGCAGCCTTGGTGCTGTGCCCACTACCCTGGGGAGCCTGGGCAGTGCCCACCACTCTCTGGGGGAAGAATCTTTTCTAATATCCAACCTAAACCTCCCTGACACAACTTCATGCCATTCAAAGCAAAGAACAGCAACACAGCAGGATGAACTCACACTATGTATCTCTGGATTTACGTACTTCTTCCTATTTTTAACTGCAATTTGGGTTTGCTCGTCCCATTCACTGCAAAAAGGGCAAGTTCACAACTGGGCTGCAAACAAGTAAAAGAAAAAAACCCAAAACCTGGGATTTCCACAGTGAGCCCAGAAATCTGTTTCCCATCACTCAGCCAGGCAGGGTACTGTTGTGAGCTGTAAATGTGCTTTTTCCTCCGTGTGGGCAATGAATCAGCAAATGCTTCAGGAGTTCAGGGGGAAATGTCAGGTGTTATTTCAGCAGTGGGGTTTTCACAAGCACCAGGGTGGGTCCTCACAGAGGAGACCAGCCTGGTGTTGTTCACGCCCTTATCTCTCCCCCTCTTGAATTTGGGAAACTAGTGCCTCCCAAAGACATGCTGCCTACTTTGGTTAATTGATGCCTGACCACAAACTGCTTAATAAATAAGTTCTGTCTGGAAAATATTATTCCCTGAAATCATGTCTGTATTACCCAAAAGTCAAATTAAGTAATTGAGAAAGCATCTGCTGTGTGGAAGGATGTTTGTTTGTTTGTCCTGTGTTTTGTGGTGGTTTTTTTGGTTTGGTTTTTTTTTTGGTTTACTAGGACAATCACTGTAGCATCTGTCTGTGAGGAGATTTATTTGCAGAACCACAGCTCAAAAACTTGAGATGAGGGGGAGCATTACAAAGAAATGGCATGGCTTTCAAATGAAGGCTACAAATAGGTTTGCAACTTTCTTCTGTCTTTGGTAAATTACCCAAGTGAGGCCAAATCACATTCCTAAAGACAGTCCCCTGGCATCCTTCAATAAGCAGATTTTGCCCTGTGTGTAAAATGGTTAGCTCAGTGCTTTATGAAGTAAAGGTCATCTGAACAGAGATGTTGCAATAAAGGGCTGCCTGAAAGTGCCTCCACTGAGCGTGAACAGCAGCAATATTGCCTTGAAAACTCTGGGCTAATTGATTAAACTTCCAACAAACTAATTTTAATTAGCCATACTAGCTTAACTTTCTTCTTCCTTTTTATGATTCTAGAGGTTTGTTAGTGGTGCATGTACAGCCACAGTTATTTATCATAGAAATTATTAAGGTATGAGAGAGAAATATGAATATTACACAAACTTTGACTGTTTAAATGAATGTTTTCTGCTAAAATACACCTGCCCTCAGCTGGTAGGTAAAAGAACAAATACCTTTTTCATTGTTGTTGGTCCTCAACATTCATGTATTTGCACCCTAAAATTACTCCTAGCTCTTATATCACTCTTGGAGCTCTTAGGAGTCACTGCACATAGCAAAGGCATATGGAGTCCCTTTTTACCTCTTATTTATGTTTTTTGGTAACAATTCTTGAGGGTTGTGAACATCCTCATGTATTTATGCAGCATATTTGATTTAATAGGGTTTAGCTGCCTGGTAATTAATTATCCACCCCACTGCTGATTGTCCCCCAAGTGAATCATGGAATAGTTTGGGTTGGGAGGGAACTTTAAAGGTCACCCAGAGCCTTGTCCAACTTGACATATTTGATGTCTTTTCATACCTTGTAGAGCAAAAGCTTTGGATCTTTATGCAAATCTTATTTCAATTCTGTAATCACAAAATTAAGTAAAGACAGACCTTTTGCCTTGGTGTGTTCATGCAAATGGATTTTAGCTATAAAATATTTATGCAATTGCTGTAAATATGACATTTTTCTCTCATTTTAACTAATCTTTCAATAGAGGTGTTAATGTTTGAGGCTCACATGGAAACAGGATCTAAGCTTAGCATAATGAGTTCTAGAGAAGGGGAGTGGTGTGAAGAGACCAGTGTTGGTCTGCAATTTTGGTTTAAGTGCAATGTGGCTCTCTCATGGCTTTTATAACCAAGTTCCTCTCCTGCTGCATGACCTGTAAAGACAGGTCCTGACACTGACACTGGACAAAACATTCCATTTCTTTACCTTGGTTTTTGGAGGGTAGCAAGGACTAGGCTGTGTGTCATGTCTGGAACATAACTTGTGTCTGGAACAACGTGTCTTGTGATCTAGGACATGGTGTTCCTGCTTCTGATACTGCACTTGGTGATCACAGAATCTTAGCACGGTTTGGATTGGAAGGAACCTTAAAGATCATCTTGTTCAACCACACCACGAGCACATTGTTCTCTTCTGGGTGTGTTTCTTCCCGTGCTGGATTGGAGAAGTTGCACTTTGCGTCTTCAATTCTAAAATGTTTTGATCTACTGACAAAACACGCGACAGAAGCAGCACGTTGGGAGGTTTTTGGGTCTGTGCCACGTGTTTAAACACTGGATCACCAGAGAAATGGGTGCATTTCAAAGGGTGGTAGGAACTTGGCAAGAGCCATTGCTTTATACAGAGGTAAGAGATGACAGATGTGCTGCTCCTGTATTAGGACAGTGGGGCTGGTGCTGGGTGAAGCCTTGGGATACCAGGCACCAGCCTTGGACTCGCTGAGCTCAGAGGCACCAGGGCCTTGAGGAGGGACAAGGTGCCTGTGGTCTGCTGGTTGCCCATATCTTCATTCTGTGTGTAATGGGTTCCCTTTGAGGTTTTCAGACCTGGAAACAGCTGTTCCACAAGAGGAAAAGAATGGGAGTAGCTCCTGAGCAGAGCTGAGCATCTCCTGTTGCACTGAAGCCTTGTCCTGGGGCTGTGGTCATCATGAATTACCCATCCCTTCTGCTTAAGGCAGTGCTGCTGCTGAGGGCAAACCCATCATCTCTCTGCTTTGGGCTTAGTATGCAAGGAGTGTTCCATTGACTCTGAGGTTAGCTCAGCATGGTACTAAAAACACCAAGGAAACCTAAGGGTTCAATCCCTTATGGACTATGGGCTTAAGAGTTGGATTTGATGATCCCTGTGGGTCCCTTTCAACTCAGGGTATTCCATGATGCTGTGATCTTTTAAAGTGTTCCAGATTTGTTTTGTGGGGTAAGGATGATAATGGCACCACACACCAAGTGGTGCCATGTCATGAGCTTTGACAAGTGCCTGCTTATGGCTCATGTTTTGGGCATTGGAACAGGCTGCCCAGGGAGGTGGTGGAGTCACTGGAGGTGTTTAAGAAGAGACTGGATGTGGCATTCAATGACATGGTCTAGCAGACAAGCTGGTGGTAGGTGAAAGGTTGGACTCAATGACCCCAGAGATCTTTTCCAGCCTGGATGATTCTGTGAATGTCTGTTTTGCTGCAGCCCATCTGGTTGGGAAGGAGATGCCTTAACAAACAACTTCTCCTTCTAATAGGAATTTAGGATCAGTATTTGTTGGTAGGCACAGCCCTGCTGTCAGGTACCTGTGCAGGGTTTCCTGGCTCTGCTGAGGGGGCAGGTCACTGTGCACCCACCCAGGATCACCTGACCAGTGCTCCCAATGGACCATCAGCCTGCACTCTGGTGCCAGCGAGTTATCACCAATCTTAGGACTCAGGTTACCCACAAGTACATGCTGTAGACTGTCTAAACCCCTCAGGGAATCTGTGTTACCAACAGCAGAAAAGGAAGCCTATTCTGGGATTGTCATTTAATCTGAATTTCAAGGTAGTTGAAAGAAAAAGGGGGGTTGAGGAGGGAGGGAAGCCTCCAACACTGTGTTAGCTCTGCTGTGGGCACTGGGAGAAGGTGTTCAAAACCACTTGCAAAACATGACACAGGGACAAAATAACCTCCATGTCTCCTCTGATTTCAAACCTGTCTCCCCTGATCTTGCAATGGGGTCACAACCAGTTTGTTTCATGAGAGCTTGGCTGAGAAAATGTTTTGATTGCCTGGAATAGCCCCGTTTATTTAGGTGTTGCAAATTTTGGGCAAAGGCCACAACTATCTTTAAATTAGACACTGTAATAGGTGTTGATTGTGCAACGTGGACTTGGAGCTTCAGTATGTGAATGTTAAATTTATTACAGTACCCTCTGAGCTGGGGTCTCATTTGCCAAATAGGCTAATCCACTAATTCACTTCTCTTTGAGCTGCTCTCAGAACAAAACCAACTTTCAAACATTTTCCATTTGCAATTGTAATCAAAGGACAAGCAGTGATACAAGAAATGAAGCAATGTGGGTGAAGTAGAACAAAATCATTTAGTGGGCTACTGGAGGAACAATTTAAAATGTTTAAACATGCCAAAAGGAAGGAGGGGGAAGACCAGAATTCCACTTTCGTGAACAATGTATCAGAAAATAAGTGAAAATATAAAGTGCTGGCTAGAAATCTGAGGTGAGGGTTTTCTACTTTATGTATTTAAGGATTTAATGCACTTGAAAACTTGGCAAGCCAGTTTCAGTGCTGGAAGCATGAACTGATATTGTACACGTGCTTAACGTGGCTCCTCATTCCAAGGGCATATCTGGTTGGGATGGCACAGGGAATGAATGTGAGTTAAAACAGTGTTAATGGGGTTAAAGAGAACTGATCAGAGATCAATGATTGTTCTTGGGAAGAAACACTAAGGTGGTAAAAAGATTTTATCACCTGATGGCTGAGGTAGAAACAGTGTAATGGTGAGGACTGGGATTTTATAGTACCAGTGGAATTTGTGGTTTCTCTTCAACCACATATTTTTTTAATTTTTTTTTTGTAATAAAGTATACAAAATATTCCCAAACTAGCTTCTTTTTCTGTCTTCTTCTTAGTTCTTTTATTCCCTCCCAAATGTCATAGGAAACCCTCCAGCTCTCTTCTCCAGGCTCAATTAGTGCTTTCAGTTCCTATTAGGTTTCCATATCCATCTGACCCTCCCTGCAGGGTTCCAGGGCCCTCCACAGCCCTCCTGGCCTCTGCCTTCCCACCAGCAGGACTCTGCTCCCTCCAGGTCCCTCCCAGGCATCCAGCCTGAAGGCATGGATGGAGTATCCTCTTGCTCTTAATCATTGTTGATTAAAGTCAATTAAAAACTGCTTTTCTGTTTGGTTTAGAAACATGAGACTGCTCCCTTGGGTGGCCCATGGGTGCCCACCAGACCTCCTTGGTGGCAAATGGGACCTGGAAAGGAGTAGAGAAGTATTCATCAGATCTTTTCCTGGTGAATATTACAGCTTTTTTCCCCCCCTATTTTATCTCTTGCTAAATATTTTCTTCCAGTTGCAATTTGCATCTTTTGAGGGAGTTTTTTTGTTGTTCTTTGCTTTTGGTTTGTTGTTTATTTGTTTGTTTTTTTCCTCTGGAGTTTCTTGTACCTGAGGATCAATTTTTCAACTGTGGCGTAGTCTAGAAAAATGAATTCTGATGAGGACAGAGGTGAAGGAAGGGAATGAAGCAGATATAAAAGTTTTTAGCTTCTTCATCCTATTAGAGTGAGGGCTGAGAAGTCGTGCTCTAATTTTATATGGACTTTGGGCTGTGGATTTATCACCAGGGAAGAGAAAGATGTTAAAATTAGAGGCAGTGGTGCACATTCATCCTATTCCTTTCCAACTGTGGGAAGTTTGGGGTCAGTGCTTCCTTAGTACAGGTAGTAACACTTAACCTGCCTGGCTTTTCTAAGAGCAAGAGGAAGAGACCCTTCTGATCATATTTTTGTCTTTTCTGGACTAATTAAGAGCAGCAGAAACTCATTTAGAGATGGTCACTACTTGGGTTGCTCTCAAGGTTATTATAAGTTTTGTTTACTGGTTGCTCAGAGAATCTGTGGCTGCTCCATCCCTGGAAGTGTCCAAGGCCAGGTTGGACAGGGCTTGGAGCAACCTGGGACGGTGGAAGGTGTCCCTGCCTATGGCAGGGGGTGGAATGAGATGATCTTTAAGGTCCCTCCCACCCAAACCATTCTATGATACCACTGATGATTCACAAAGTGGAAGGAGAGAGGAGTGGAAAAAAAAAAAGGTGTTGCCAAATTCTCCTTTTTCCTCCATGAAATTTCTCCGGGTGCCAGCCCAGGGATTCTATCCCAAATTGGGGTAATAGATATATATTGTTACTTGAAACAACTAGATGAACATTTAACTGCCCAGGAGCTTTCATCTGTGTGTTGTTACAAAGGTATAAACCCCCTTATAAACACCCTTTAATGATGAGTTGGAGTTAATGGCCCTGAGCTGAGCTTTGAGCCAACACCCCCTCCCAGATGGTCATTAATCCTCAGATCCTCTGTACATTGCTAATTACTGCTTAAAGATAATATTTTGCAGCTTTTTTAAAAATTCTGTGCTGGAGTTCCTTTAGGACACTTGTTATTCTGCTTCCAAGAAGGTGTCTAACGTGGCAAAAAATGTGCTTTATTGCACCCCTGTAGCCCCTGTGACTGTCGAGCTGGAGCTGAGGTTTACAAAGCAGGACAGCTTTTAAAAAACCATGTATACATAACATCGCATACATAATAGATGGGAATGGTTCCAAAACAATCTATTGCATAATTACCTAATTAATACAATCTGTAATAATTAAAAATCCTTTGGAGAATTTGTAAAAACATTTTACCATGCGTGTGTCATAGATAATTTTTAGACTCGGTGTCTCAGCTGTTTGCTTTTTCTTTTTTTTTTTTTTCTTTTTAATTTGGTCTTTCAAATTGCCAACAGTCTTATTGCTGCTTTGTGGCCCAGGCACTTAACAAATTTCATTTCTCAAATGGAAGGGACCGAATTTTCTCCCCAGAAGTGCAGTTCACAGGCAAGGGCAACATTCAGCACTAACTTTTCTTTTGCAGAGAGACAAACACAAAAGGCAGGTTTAAATAAGTGTATTTCAAGGGCTCTTTTCAACTGTTGGGAAGAGTTAATAAAGGAAAATAAAAATTTCAAAGCAACAAAAATTGCTTTGGGCTCCACTTTTAAATCAAGACAGAAAAATTGATTTTGCAGATACATTATAACCCTACTCATCTCAAAATGGTCCCACAGTGCAATTGTATCAGTGGTGCTTATTTATATTTATATCTATATCCAGCAGATATTCTGGACCATTATATAAACCTCTGCTTCTGGAAGTACCAGCTACATGGCCTGGGGTGACTCCTGTTTGTGTGTTTGAGATGTACAGGCAGGACATGAGGTCTGGGCTCAGAATTGCTTTTAACTTCCCTGGAAGTGTTCAGAGCCAGGTTGGACAGGGCTTGGAGCAACCTGGGGTAGTGGAAGGTGTCCCTGCCAATGGACTAGATGAGCTTTAAGGTCCCTCCCAAACCAAATAATTCTGGAATTCTGTGTCTCTATTCAGCTGAGCAGCCCTGCAGTTGAGCACAGGAGCAGTATTTGCCCCCCAGATGCACCATTTCAAGTCAGTTCTCCTTTCTCTGCCTCTAAGACAGCATGGGAAAGCTTTTTATTTCCCTTTCCATTTCCTTCTTTTTAAAGAACCCAACCAGGCATCACAAGTAAAGGGGAATGATGAAATCTGCACTGCCCTGGACAACCCCGCTGCCTGCAGCTGATGCCAGGGCTAAAAACAAAAGCTTTTTCCTCATTTTTCTCTCTCTGTGCTACCTGAAATAAAATGGTTTGGATTAGTTAAATGTGGCTTAAAAGACTCTGTCTACCAACACCTTAATATCAGATAATTCCTGGCTGTGAGGGTGGTGAGGCCCTGGCCCAGGTTGCCCAGAGAAGCTGTGGCTGCCCCTGGATTCCTGGAATATCCAAGGCCAGGTTGGACAGGGCTTGGAGAAACTTGGGCTAGTGGAAGGTGTCCCTGCTCAGGGCAGGGGGTGGAACAAGATGGTCTTTAAGGTCCCTTCCAACCCAAACCACCCTGTGATTCTATAATTATTTGTAATTGGGGCATCCTGAGATGTGTAGCCTTGACTTTATTATTACCAAACCATCATGAATTCAGTAGTCACACAGCAAACCCTGCAGACTCACAATTTATGCCATTAAATCCCATCCTGTCTCCTTCTCAGTGAAAAAAGTTTTCTCTGAATAAATGATTAAGTCTAAGTGTGTGGTCAATGCAGGAGGTGCTCAATGAATAATTATTAGAAAATAAAGGATTTTTGCATTTTCGAAGTGTGGGGTTGCATCTAATTGATTCTTAATTGTGAAATCCATTTTTCACCTCAAAAGAGCCACTAATAGTTTTGTCAGCTGGGTTTGTTATTTAGCTTTGCAGGGGCTGGAGTCTTTAGTACCTGAAATGAAGAGATTCACCTTCTTGTATTTAGCTTTTTAGAAATCCAGCAGGGAATTTACCAGGGAAAGCAGACTGGAGGATTTGCCTTTTGGGCTCATTAGTGATCACTGCACACCAGCTGATGGAAAAAATCCCAAAATAACAAAGCAAAGAGTGAGTTCCATCCAAAATCCCAGTCTTTTGCATCATAGCAGAAAGCAGGCAGTGGATGATGGAGAGTGAGCACGGTGTCGTGAGCGACAACGTTGTTGGGTTTATTTAATGTTATTAAAGCTGTGGTGGAAAAATATAAAGGGGAGATTCTGAAGTATGGACTCCTGGAGGAGATTTTGGGGTTATTTTTTTGTTTGTTTCCTGAGGCTTTTCCTAGGTGCTGGTTGACATGTGCTCTCTGGGGGGTGTCCTTGGCTTGTCAACTCAGCACATCAACATTTTCTTTCTGGAGGTCACCTGTAACTCGGAGTTGTAACTGAATTTGGGCTTTTTCCTCATGTAACTGTCTTTCCAAAGCAGGGTAGTATTTTCCAGCCTCCCTGATCGAAGTGCACTGACATTTGTTTTGGACTCAAAGTTGATAAACAAGGGTGGAAGATCAGTCCCCAAGCCACGGGACTGTGGTTCTCTGGTCATCTCTTCCCTGCACGAGGACTGTGAGGAAATCCCCCTCTCTCTGTGCCACTGTCACTCTCCCCGTGACAAACTCTGCTCATATTTTTGGCAGCAGGGTTCAGGCAAGTTAAGGAGCTGTTGTGTTCTCCCCATGCACCTAAGATACTTAATTCTGTCTGCAGAGGTTAAGTAACTTCTTGATTTTTCATAACCCAGGCAACTAAAATACTTCTTTTTTTTTTTTTTAATGTCTATTTTGCAATCCCTGAATCATATGATCAGCCTAAGGATATACATTTTGCAAATGAAACTGGATTATTATTAGTCTTGGCTATTTCAGCATGGGGAAGAAAGGAGAAAAAAACATTACTTGCAGGTTTTTGCAGACTAGTTGCAGTTTAACAACTTCTCAAATACACACCAAGGAAGGTGATGACCACGTGAAATAGTTTCTTGTGCACAGGGTGGTTCTCTTAAGTGATAACTTGGAGTGACCTGAAATGCCACTTCTGGTCCACAAAATAAAATATTAAAACAAAAACCAAGCCATATTAGGTGTTTAGATGAAAAGGAAGACACATATTTCTATTTCTATAATTTTTTATATTTTTTTCCCCCCCCACTGGCAGGAGATTTCTTGAGAGAAATTGTGCCAGCAAATTAGCATTTCCAGTGCTTTAATATACATTCCTGGAGGTATCCTTTTCCAATGAGAGCACTTCTGGGAATGACAGCAGCATGCTTGGTACTGCTCCAGCTGTCTGGTAGGGAGGTGTGCTCAGCATCACTTGCCTTTCAGTGGTTGTTGAAGGACACCTGTGTCTTATTTGCTGTGTTACACCTTGGAAGTTTTGACTCTTTAAAAGGATAACACGCCTGCCAGGCGGATCTTGGGAACCTGCCACAACTCAACTGCTGACCTGTAACTCCTCCTGAAGTCACCACTCAGGTGTCACAGATCACTTCCAGTAATTTTTTTTGATAGCCATAATATGGCCATGACTAATGTTGTTCTTGCTACACTCTTGGTTTTGTTTCCACGTGTCTTTTCGAACAGTTACACTAATTCAGAATGAGCGGTGGCTGTTGAAATCCTCTGCGACCTGGTGGGGCAAGAGGAGGGAGCACATCATCTGAAAGGCTACAGTATGTTTTGTGACATCATCGTGACATGATGTAAAACATCATGTGACAGCTCCTGTTGCACAGGTGTCATTACATTTTGCATCAAAAGGCTGCAGATGCCTTTTGTCAGTTTGTTAATTGGCTCGTGTTCCTGTGTGGGAACCTCCGTCGCCCTCACCTTGGTGACACGTACAGGGGTGAACTCGATGGTGCTTCCACCCTCACACCCAGGGCCACCCTGTACCACACCAGCTAAAGCTGCAGCTCAGAGGAGGCACAACTCTACTCTGATTTGTGGCATTATCTTGGCTGGTTTTGACTCTCTGGTGATTTTATAATGATAAAAGATGAGAGAATTGGGATTGTTCAGCCTGGAGAAGAAAAAGCTTTGGGGTGACCTAATTCTGGTCTTCCAGTACCTGAGGGAGCTACAAGAAAGATGAAGAGAGACTATTTACAAGGGCCTGGAGTGACAGGACAAGGGGGAATGGCTTCAGACTGACAGAGAGTAGGTTTAGATTGGATATGAGGAGGAAATTCTTGGCTGTGAGGGTGGTGAGGCCCTGGCACAGGTTGTCCAGAGGAGCTGTGGCTGCCCCATCCCTGGAAGTGTCCAAGACCAGGTTGGATGGGGCTTGGAGCACCGTGGTCTGCTAGTCCATGTGTCCTGCCCATGGAAGGGGAGTTGGAACTAATGATCTTTAAGGTCCCTTGAAACCCAAACCATTCTATGATTCTGTGGTATTTAAAGGCTTAAGGGCTGCTCTCTATGCTGGAAAGTCTTCTACTGATCCCAGCTTCATCCAGTGTCAACTCTGATCCAGGAACTAGAGCCAGGTTCTGAAAGTTGAATAAAATTAGCTGACATAACAGTTTTTAATGCCTTTGACCCAGTGATCAGCATGTCCAGTGGGAGGGGAATAACCTTCATCTGCACTGGAGGGGTTGCCATGGCAGGACTTCTTAGGTCTTGCTCCTGCAAACTGCTGGTAAAGTTGGTAAAGCTCTTGTGACAAATCTCAGAAAATGAGGCTCTGAATAATGATACCTTGGCTTGCAAGGAAAGAAGGGAGGCACGTGTTAATAGTAGTGATAAGTAATGTTAAAAAGAAAAAATAAAGGGTGGGTGGGCAAGGGAATTGTACTAAGGATCTGTAGATCTGATTATTTTTGCTGGTGCTTTTTTTCCCTATTGCCTACCACTGAACCAGAATTTCACTTCTTAAATTTTAGAGTTTATCTGAACTTTTAAATCATACTGAGTGCTTGGGCTGTACCTTTTTTTAAAAAAAAAACGAAAAAAAAAAGAAGAGTAGTTTCTGCTGCTGCCTAGAAATGTAGTTTTACTTGTTCCACAGAGTTTACGCTACAAAATGCTTGGCAGTGCAGCAAGATTTTCATTTATACTCAGTCCTGTTGCATGTCACCATCTCAAAGGTCTTTTCCAACCTAAAGGGTTCTATGATTCCGTGCCCTGTCGCACTCGGTTGGCTTGGCCTGTGAGTGGGAGATGCTGCCTCCTCTGGCACAGCTCAGAGCTCCCTTCTGGCTTCCTGAAGTCCAACAGACCCACAAAAAGCTGTTAAAGTGCTTTTCTCTGAAGCAATCATTGCATCAACCCCGGGAAGTGCATCTTTAATACATAAATATACAAATATACAACCCCTCTGCCCCTCCCGCAAGACCTATTCCCCAATTTCTAACTTTGTGTAAAGTTGAAATACTTGACTTGGCCTGTTGTGAGCTTTAAAGGAATAAAGTCCAACATCCCTCATCATGATTTACTAGTGCTGGAATAGAAATCTTTCCCATCTAAAATCACTCTGGGCTATCCAGGACTCAGCCTGAAGCAACCAGAGTGTTACATATGGATCAAATACAGCCCATAATTAACCAATGCTGGCTTTCTGTTATTACTGACAATTTACAATCACAGTCCATTTGCACAGTACTTTCTTCTGTGATTATCCCATGGAAATTTGTGATAACTATCAGTAAAGCTTACATTGAAACTTTTATTTTGAAGCATGAGAACAAGATAAGCTCTTGGAGAATTTTACAGGTGTTAGGAAAATTGGTTAAGGAATTATCATCGGCATTTTCTGATTCATGTTGTTACCCACCCTTTTTTCTTGAGTAGGAGCACTTTGCTGGTACCTTTTGATAAGAGTTTTCAGGTAATTAGTAATCTGTGACTCCTTGCACTTTTCCCTTTAAAAACATGTACATTTAAGACAAATTTAATTATTTGGATTGTTTTATACAAGGAGCTTTATGAAAATCACTTTCTTGGGGTTGAAACCTCTGATTCAAGCTTGAATCTTTCTTATGCTTCTGGATAAACCATCTCTTCAGGTTTTGTTTAATTTTCTCCTCTCGCTCCTCCCTGGTTATCTAAAAATACTTTAAGGAAAAACTTTGAGGTGGCGTTTTTCCCCCTCCATAAATGGTTTGATGGAGCAGAAACTTGTGGAGAAAATGAAGCCATGAAACCTCAGACAACTGCAAGTAAAAGTAAATGACCAAAAAACAAGCGAGGTGTGGAGTAGGTAAATTTTTAGTAGCTCTGGAATACTGATGCCTTGTACATTCGTTGCAGATGACATGATTCATATACTTTTATTGGACACAAAGTTTATTTTGCAAATTATGGATCCTTTGATACCGGTGGGATGGGGGCTTCAGGAATCCTTGAGATATTAGATGGATGCAAGTGAACCAGGCAGTGAACACCAATGCCAGGGGCATACACTGAAGGGTTTGATGTTGGTCAGGGACTAGATTTTAGCCTTCATTTTAGGAGATATTTAATACAAAAAAATCTTCCTGATAATTTTTTTAATGGTGTGCAATGGAGCATTGTTTAATTTAATGCCATATAAGCTGGACAAGGAAAAGTTCAGTAGGGCAAGTGCACTTGGGAGGCTTTATAATTTGTTCCTTAAATAAGAGTGAGGCAGCTGAACTCTGAATGTCAGGCTTCCCAAATGAGGAATCACTGCATCTGGATACATGAGGAAATATGATGTCAGGCAATCCACAGCTCAAAAAAACTGGACATAAATCTTCAACAAGGTACCCCCTTCTTTGGATAAATATAAGATGACTGAAAGGTCTTTCCTAAGGAGAAATGGGATGAGTCCAAAGTGACACAATATTGAGTCTGGAGACATCAGGGTTGCCAGAGAAAAGGAGGGAGGTGTTGTGAAGGGAAGCCAAAATTCGTTTTAACAACAAACTCAGGCTAAAAGGTAAGATGGAGATGGTCATTTATCCAAAGAGTCCAATAAAATGTGTCCAGTTTTGTTTACTTTAGGTCTGGTGTTATAAATTTGGCCATTTGACCTCCATTCTTTATGTTCAGTGAGGGATGCCTGCCATCACTTTTATGGGATGACATCACTAAGAGAGACAGTCACTGATCTGTTGTTTCTCAAGAAAACACTCAAAAACCCTCAAACCATAAACAAACCCAAAACAAAATCCCTTCCCATTACAAAAAAAAATATAAAAGCCCAATATGCTCAAAAAGGCTGTTGGAGTGATTGATGCTTATCTGAAAAACTCAGTGAGAGTGCTGGTAGCCAAAATTTACAGTGAAACTCATAGAATGTTGTGGACATAAAAACTGCATAAATAAATTAATATTAAAAATACAAATTTGCATTTAAATTAGGAGCTGAGCAAAGGCTTTTCAGAGCTGAACAGGTCAAAGAGCCTCTGGCCAGGGTGCTGCATGGTAAACTTCCACGAGCCAAGTTTAATTTTAGACGTGGTTCTCTGGGACAATGAAAGCTTTGCTTGGAACACTTAGAGGGAGGTATTTTTCATGTGTGTTCATTCATAGGTGTCTAATTTTATTCTGCATAAATTTGCTGTGAATTTGACCACAGCCAGCAGTTGGAGATGATTTAAGCTGGTGCTGATCATTTCAATTGTCTGGTCAAAATAACTTTGTTGAAAAAATTAGGGGTTTAAATACCTCCCAGAATGAAGAAAGAGGGGAAGTGATAGGGATAGAAATAGGAAGAAAATCAGGGATATGACAGAAGAAATCTTGAATTGAAATCCTGACACAGAATCCTTTAGGGCAACTGCCCACCTTAGAATTGTTTTCTTTAGGGAATTATTTAACAAAAACATTTTTCTTAGGGAAATTATAACTTCTTTCACCTGGTCAACATATTGAAGGTACATTTCACTCTTTCCACACATCCAGAAGCCTTGCTCCCCCCCTCAAGACTTGCTTTCCCACCGATGAAACACCCCTTCATCACTTTGTCATGCCCTTCTTGCACCCTCCTGAAGTTGCCCAACATTCTGGGACATTCCCACCCACCTCAGGAGATCCTGCCCATGTACCCAGCAAAGAATTTCATTCTTAAAAATCAAAGAATTGAACCCAAGGTTTCCATCTCTCCAAACAGGGAAGCAGTGCAAAGAGTAATGCATGTACTAGAAAACAGGATTTTACTGTCAGCACTTTTAGGCAGCGGCAGAAGTTTTTGCTGAACCACTGAAAGGAACTAACACTAACAAGAGGAAGATGAGCAGAAAAATGCATCACAGTAATCAAATCTGATTGTAATAAAAGCATTCAAAAGAATCTCTACATCAGTTAAGCAAGAAAATGTCTTTTTCTGGAACCACTCTAGGTGAGGAAATACTGAAAGTGCCAATAGTGTGCTCAGATGTGGAAAACCTATAATTAAAAATGAACCCAGATTTGCTAAAATATCCCAAGAGCGGGATACCTGTTCTTGCAACGCAAATTTACCCCTTGTCACAATTATATTTCAGTGTTCTCTAAACCACTCATGATCTGGTTTGTTGTTGTTTTTTTTAATTTGGGCAAGTCCTAATAAAAGTTTTCTGAGCCTAAATTAAAAATAATTAAAAATAATTAAAAAATAATTGAAACTAGAAGATTGCATAGAAGAATTTAAAAGAAAAATTATGAAAAGTTATCTGTTCAGTGAAGATAACACCCTCTTTTGCTGGAACCATGTTACGTGAGGAAATACTGAAAGTGCCAATAGTGTGTTCAGCTGTGGAAAACCTATAGTTAAAAATGAACCTAGATTTGCTAAAATATCCCAAGAGCAGGATACCTGTTGTTGCAACACAATTAAGGAGGTTTTCCCTGGGTCACAACCATATTTTTATCTTCTTTAAACCACTAGTGATCTGTTGGTTTTTTTTAAACTTTGAGCAAGTCCTTGTAAAAGTTTTCTGAGCCCAAATTAAAAATAGAAATAAATTAATGCTAGAAGATTATATAGAAGAATTTGAAGGAAAAATTGAAGGAAATAGCCTTCTCTAATGATACACAGAATTTAATGGATACTGGTGGAACTGGAATAAAAGCCAGCAGAGTTGCACACACCAGTCCAGTGGGGCTGGAGGTAAGTTAAAGGAACAAACAAAATCCTGGCGCCAGCCAGGACAGAAACGAAGCACTTAGTCCAGCACAGGACATTAGACAGTCCAATAAAAGTCCATGGTTCACAGAACTGAAGGCAGCTGCAATCTCTAATAACATGAGTAGAGTCAAGGACCCTGCACCAGAGTTAATAAGCAGATCATTACAGCCTCTGACCAAGGCAGTCTCCACACTGACCTAATCGAAATCCAGAATGAACATTATCCTAACGTGCATGATGAACCAATTAGCCCAGAGCTGGGCTGCTTCCACCTGCTCTACTATCTCAATTTAGAATGGTAAATTAAAACCAAAAAGGGATGAGAGAACATGTCAGAGGTTGTTTAACGTGGGAAGATGGCACAGACTTTAAGGAAAGCGGGTTCCTCCGTGGCTGCAGCTCAATGCTGCCAAACAGACCAGTTTTTTATAGATCCCCGTGCTCCCACTGAGATGGGATGGCCAGTCCCCAAAATAAAAGATGACTCATCTAAGGCAGGGATGTAGATTAATGACTGTGATGCCTGAAGGTTCTGCTCTGTGGATTTCTAAATTCTCCTCCTTCCTGAGGATGTTTTCCATTTCCCTTTCTCAGGGACAGTTGTGACCATCCGGATCTAGGGGAGAATTCAGAAAGGATTTGATCACTGTGCCTTGATGAGCAAAGGACTCATGGGAGAATTGGGACTCTGCCTGTGTCCTGCACCTCTGGGTGCCCATCAGGCAGGACAGGATTTGAATCTTGTGTCCCGAAAAACCTGTATGTTTTGTTCTGGTGTTCAGTTAGAAACCAGATTATAAACAATCTGGAAAGCAAAGTTTTTGTCTTGCTCTTCTGTCTCCTATTCCTGGCTACACTCTGGGATAGTTTCAGTAAAAGGAGGGCAACTTATTCTTGCTAATTCTTAGCAATTCGTTAACCAATGCATTGTATAAGGAAAGCTGGATGGAAAAGTGGAAAAATGTTGTCCAGGGTTTTACTGTGTAAAATAAGTTAAGAGTGAGCCTTTGCTACTTGAAGAAACATTTGGGTCCTTCCGTCTGTTTGTGGATCCACCCATGAGCACCAGAGCTGTGTGTAACAGAGGTTTGAAGAGTTCAGAGATGGGTGATTACCACAACTCCCATGTGCAGACAGATTTATAAGGTCCTGACAGTTCAGTGCAGAAGGTAAATACACAGGAATGTGACAGAATTCAACCTAAGTGTAACACAGGTGATACTTCTTACTTTCTTTTAGGAAAATAGTTAGAAGGAAAAATAATCCACAGTCTAGAAGTGGCCTGGAAAGACAGCTACCACATAATATTTTTAACACCAAAACTGGCTACTAAGGGGATATTTCTGGATGCATCCTTTTAGTACCATTCAGTAAAAGGGAATTTCTTGCTTCTTTCCCAAAGTTATTTGTTGTATTTCCCTTTTAGAGCAACTATTTGACTGTTTGGACTCTGGCTTGGCAGCTTTTCTTCCTAATCTTTCTTTAGTTCTGGTTCAGTATTCACTTGGTAAACCTTTTATTCAACTACTAAAAGGTCTGTGCCAACTGCATGAGTTCCTGTTGAATATAATCTAGATTGTGTCCCAGCTCACCTTGTACACACAACAAAGTTGATGTCACCTGTGGGTGCATGTGCTTGATATTTGGTACCAAAGAATGATTATTATATATATTCTATATATGTTTTATATATATATATATGTTCTATATATATTCTATATTATACTGATTTTTCAAGGCTGAAGTTTACATTGTTCATAGATTTTACTGACAGCTGGGGAGGAATGGCCACAAACAACAACATAATGACTCAAAATCTTAGTCTTAGAATGTTGTTCTACATTTGAAGGGCAGATGTTCCCTGCTCTGCAAACTGCCCATAGCAGTGGCCTCTTGCCTCACACAGAGCTGCTGACCCTGTGATTTACTGAGACTCTCGTGACTCCGCACGTTTGTTCCTCTGTGGGTTTGGAGGAGAGTTTGAGAATAAGATTAAACAAGAAGAAGTAGGAAAATTCAAGTCTGTAATGTATCACTTCAGAAGTCCTGCTGCTCTGCAGTGCAGGTTTGGGTTTGGGGTGGGTGCTGAAGGGGGGACAGAGGACCCTGAGCACTCAGGGCTCTGCCAGCCCCGAGCACAGACGATCCGTGTTGTCCCTGTTATTGGGAGTCTGCTGAAGGACACGAGTGCCAGGATGGCTGAGGAGGCTGACATGTGAAATACGTGGTGAGGAACAGGGAGCACAAAGAGAGACTCCAAGCCCCCGAGTACACATACATATCCTGGAGTCCTGGCTTTAGCTGGGAAATGGGAAAGGTTTTAATTTAAAATTTGATTTAAGGGAGAGAGACTTTTTCATTAGCGTAGCAGTTACTCACTCAGTTGGGAGCTATTGGAAGAAATTAAAGTACATTTGGCAATCTATATGCTTCAAGCAGGAATGGGATCTATTTATCTATTTATCCACCTTTCTGCCTAATCACATAAATTCCATGATATCCAGGGTTACATTTTCCCTTTCCTCCACGGCTGCAAAATCTGACTGCCTGAAAACCCCACTGAAAGGAGAAAGTTATTAGCAATGTCAGCCAGTCCCTTAAGTTTTTTTGTGCTGTTAGCATAGGATGGGTTTTCTCTCAATCAGCTGAAAAAACACACTGGAAAACATTTTTTACTGGCTTTTTTTTTTTTTTCTTTCTTTCTTTCCAGTGTCATTTTTCAGCGAGAACAAAAAGAAAAAAAAAAGAAAACAAGCAAAAAGAAAGAAATGTAAATCAAAAATTTAAGAAAAAAACCAGGGGAGAGTGGTTTGGGGAAGCGAGTGTTGTGTACATAGCCCTGTTTTAATATGCAGTTACCTCCTTTCTCAGAGAGCTTAGCATAAAGTTTTGTAAGTTGTGGGGTTTTTTTTTTTCCTCTTTTGTCAAAAAAAATTATGAAAGTGTCGCTTTTCCTTTGCAGTTAATTCAGGAGAGATCCTCAATTCGAGCAGGGCACATTTTCATGCAAATACAGCAGCACAGTTTCCAGCCCCCTAATAGCTTCTTACAAATGATGTGCCATTACAACGAGGTTTATTTAAACAAATTTAATACATCTTTAATCAAGCTGGAGAGCATTTTCAAAGGTCACGCTCCAAATCAGGATCACTGTTCAGAGCTTATCAAAGTATTAGCTTAAGGGGGAGGGAGAATTATTTCTTGGACAAGTAATTTTAGGCAAATCTTTATTTACATTTTTATTCAGTTATTAAATTTTATTCCTTTCCCTCCTCCTCCTAGTCTCCATTTATGAACCTATAAGAAAGTCTGTAAATGGAGCCATAAGCATATCACAGCAGTTACTATTTCCAGGGGCTATTCCTTTGAATCGAGTGGGCCCATAAAAGCAAAGATGAAGTCACTTTTTTTTTTTAAACACAAGCTCTGTGTATCCATTTCATCCAACAAGCTCTTGCCCGAGGATCTGATATTAGGATAAATACATTAGATATATTTGGAATTAAGAAAACAAGCTAAAAACAAATTTTGAGGATAATGGGTGTTTAAAGGTACTTTGCGTGTTCCTGCTGTGACAGGACAATTGTTGATGTTCAGTCTTTAAAACTAATGGGAGCTGCACTAATGGACCACAGGAATCCACCCCATTTCACACCTCTGGGATCATTCATTAGGTGTATATCCTCAAATAGGTCACGAATGGATTAACTGGTACATAACCAGTTGTATGTGCATGTGTTGGTGTCTCCAGTGTTCTCTCTTTTACCGAGTGCTCTTATTGCTCACCCTTGTGTGCATAAAACTCAATCCTTTGGCCTCTGCTTTGCAGGAGGAACTAATGAGGCACCAGGATTAAAGGAGGAGTGAACCCTGTAAGCTCAAAGGCAGAAATACCCCAGAGATTTTAATGCTCATTAGGCTGAGGAGCCTTCAAACTTTTCCAAACGGGGAGGTAAAGCTGGGCATCTGTGCAGATCGTGAAAAGAGCTTGTGCAGGCTCTGTTAATTCTCTTTTTAAGGCTCACCTTGCAGCCAGGATTTGGGATAGGGTTAAAAAGGAGCTATGCTGAAGTACCTTCCTGGGCACTCCTGGAGAGCTGGTTTTGCAGGGCACTGATTTGCCTGGGAGCTCTGAAGCACTGTTTTGTACCCAAGCCTTCAATCCTCACCAAGAAATCTTTGGATCTAACACTTATGGCATCCACAAGGCAAGGAAGTGTACAAAATAAATAAAATGTGCTCATATCACCAGGTTTTCACTGTTTTATGGACTTCTGGGTGTCCCCTGAGGCTTTTGGCAGAACAATTGTTGCTGAAATCTATAGGTGTTTTCAGGATTCTGCCACTGCAGAAAGCAAATGTTGCTGTGTGATATTTAGGCAATAAAAATCCATGTGATACAGAATAAAAAAAAAGGCAGTTACCTGATGGGGGTCAATAGTGAAACAGCCAAATTCCTGTGTTCAACAGTTAGCTGTACACAACCATCCTCTGAACAACAAAATATCCTCACTCAGGTACAATTTTAACATAGCCTGTTGTGCTCTAACCCCAAAAAAGTGCAGCATCTTGTTTCTAGAAACCTGCCTTAATATGAGAGGAATGTGAATGTCTTTAAATCTGAAATATTTAATGGTCACAGAATAATTTACCCAACAAAACTCTGTTTTATTTCAACTTCCAAATGACAGTTTTTCACAGTGGTTATGGATTTTTATTTTGTGGGGTTTTTTTCAGTAATCATGAATGGTTTTCCAGCTTTGGTTTATATTTGACGTTCACCCTTTGTTGCTGGTGGCATAAAGGATGTGATATTGTTTCCTTTCATTGCTCAGAAGGGCCTTTTGAGAAGGAGGACTTGAAGAAACTTTGAACTTCTGAGCAAGTTTATAGAGCAACAGCAGATCAGTAGAATTAGGAAGCATCAAAGGACATTTAACTGCCTGAAAAGTCTGGACTTCCACTTTCTCTGTTGTCAATGGGACTGTGGATTCAAATCCCTTAGTTTCTGAGATTCTTACTTCATCTTCCCCTTTTTTCACCCAGATAAAGCATCCCTCAGAGAAAAAAAAAAAAACAACAAACAATGGAAAAAGGGGCTACTGCATGGAATGTAATAATTTCATGTTGAGTTTTATGTGACATCGTGGTTGGTTGGTTGGTTGGGGATAGATTTACCTGGGAATCAACTGCCAATGCAGGGAATTCAGTGGGATGAACAGTGATACCCCACGACCCTCCTGTGGGAGGTGATGCACAAGCACAGGGGACTTCTAACAGTCCAAAGGTGGTGAAAGAGGTGAAGAAATAGGTGGAAACTGCCAGAGGGAGTGTGGAAAGTTAATAAAATTTGGCAAACCTTTGGATGGACCAAACATGCCAACCAGAAAAACAATGTTAAGAAGGAAAGGGCAAGGGGAAATATCTGCAGAAAGCATAAATTTTTGGGGCTGTACAGCTGGAAGTGAGCACACAAGGACATCAGAACACTGTGGGTAATCTCAAGTCACATTTGCAACAGCACATCTCCACTCTGGGGAGCAAATCATAAAGGAACACTTCAAACTCCTACCCTTTGCCTTTCCACTGGACTTGTGTTGGTGGTAATCCCTTTAGCAATCCATATCTTTCCTTCTCTTAGCAAATAGAAGTTTCTAAGAATTTCAGTGTTAGCTCAGTCTTTGTGATACTGCCTAAATGACAGGATTGGCATGTGGTTTTCTTTCATTTCATATTTGTGCTGTGCTGGGTTTAGTTCCCTTTTTTTTTGTTTTCGACATTTCATGTGTTTGTTATTTGGAAATCGGTTCTCAGGAATATTTTGTTTGACCATAATGTGCTGCTTGATCTCTTTTTGTTCCCAGCTCACAGCAGGGAGGGATCACTTGTGCTCATAGCAAGAGTTTTGTAGCCCTGGTTTGACAGGCTGTGGTTCTTCCCAGTATATATTTGGGTGTATATATTAAAGTATTCCTGCTGCAAATATTAATGTGTATGAAGCTCTTTCCACCATTTACAAAGTATGAGGAGGATAAAATATAAACATAAGTTGGAACTGAAGAAATTTGAATTCTAATCTCATCCCTAAAGATGTAGAGAAAAGGAGTAGTGATCAAACTCCAACTTGAACATATTACTTTGAAAATAAAATAAATAATAATAATAAACAACCCCAAACTACAATGTCAATTTGCTCCTGGACTCAAAGAGTGGAAATGTATTTGTTAAAGACTAGAAATATTCAGTTTAGAGGTGCTTACTGGTTCATTATTTTCTCTTAAATTGTGTTTTTAAAAAGAAATAGGTTTAGAAAGTTTGAAGTTCTATGGAATATTCTGTTCTGAAATTCTCTAAATGAGCGGAGTATTCAACCAATCTGAATCTGTTCTCATAGTACATGTTCCAGAAACTGTGTTCAGCTCGGGGTAAAGATTTTTTTTTTTTCTTTTCAGAGCTCAAGATTTCAGCATGAGAAAGCTTATTTTCCTTCCCTTTTTGTTTTGTTTCTGTTGTTATTAGAAATATCTAAATATAACAGCTTTATTCAGCTCAAGGTGACTGTCAACTGGTTAATTGGCTGCTAATCTCTGATTCTTTAAAGCAGCAAAGCACTTCCTCCATCAGTGGTGATGTTTTTCTGCTGTTTTGCATCCGTGGGGTTACAATTCCGTGATTGGGGTTTGAGGAAAGAGAATCTAAGGGTACAAATGGCATCGTGGGCACTCACTGGATGTGCAGGAATTACATCTTGCAGTGGGTTTATGCAAGCCTGACAATATTGCTAAAATTCCCCTCCTTTTTTATGCCGTGTGACAAAATTTGATGCGAATTAACTAAGTCCCCTTTTGATCTTATTTCGCTTCTGTTAAATAAGGAGTGGGTTGAGCAGAAAAACAAACAGCACAGGACTGTTGACACTGGAAACCCTAAGGGTTCCTTTCCAGATAGACTTAGTTGGATCAGAGTAAATAGGTCAGCTGCTTTGCAAACTGCATCCAGGGCCTTTCAGGACTGTAGGACCCATCAGGCAGTCGATAATTTTGGCCAGATAGTGCCTTAATATGCTCTGGTAGAGCCAAGAAGAGTCTTTTTCTCAGGAAATAACCACAATAGCAGAAATGTAATCACCCACATTTGTGCTCTGAGGGTAGTGTTCTGTCATGTACTGTGATAAATGCTGAACATGGATGCTGTAATGCTGTCATTTATTCCTTGTAATAATCCCAAGAAGTGATGGTTATTATTAACTGAAAGCTTTGAGTATCACAGCAGAGAATTTTTTTAACCACTTCTAAAAAAGTACAAAAGAGGAAAAATAATAATAATAATAATAAAAAAATAGCAAGTGCTCTTCTCGGTTGTGATGTTAAATTTACACTGGAAATTCTGAAATTTAAAGGATGAAAATAAACTTACCACTGCCCGTCAAAGTGTATTGCACGACACAAAAAACAAAATGGATATTTAACCGGGAAGAAAGCAACAGGAAATGAAAATACCGGATAAGATGGGAATATATACATTTTGATCAATGTACTAAGCACATGTATATCCCAAAATAATGATGACCTGGTAAAAAAAAAGCAAAACCACCTCTGTAATATGATATTGATCTTGTAACAACATTTTTTTATTCTATTAGTGCCCTCATACATCTTTTTTTGTGAAGTTCAAGTTTATAGCCTGTGCTATAATGGAAATTTCAGGACTTTCCCCTAGTTTTCTTATTATGAAAAGACTTCAGTCCTTTTCCTCTTTCATCATACACCCCCAGAAGTGAGGGAGAGAGAGAAATGGGGATTAAAAGTGAGTTTTAGCATGTGAAAATAAAGACTATATGTCATTATAAACCCAAGCAAACGATGTTTATCATGGCTATAGTATTCAGGAATATTACATTTTTTTTTTGAGGTTTTGTCTGATGGGTCAGAGAGATGTTTTGGGTGAACTCTGGGTTTGTCCTGGAGGAGATTTGACATGCTGATGTTGGGATACCCACAGTCACATGGGTGTAGAAAGTGCTTCACAGCTTGCAGGCTGCAGGGTTTGCTCTCCAATTTATAACTCTGGGTCCTGTTCTGAATTCCCACAGTACCTCAGTGAGGAATTCTGATAACGTTCACCACACATATATGAACATCTGTCCTTCAAAAAAGGACACTTCTGCTTTTCTTCCCATCTCTTCCTCTTCCTGAAGGACAGAAACCAGTGGGTGTCCATTCACTAATTGTGCTAATATAAAATAAAGAGTTTTTCATCTGATATATAGGGTCCTAGAGAGCAGTTGGAGTCCAAATGAAAAGCAATTTTTATTTTTTTAGCCCCACTAGTGATCTTGTGCCTTTTTCCCTTGGCCCAAACCCATTTTTACAGTAACCCAGAATGTCCATGTTTTCTGTCCCAGTGCTAAGATCCAGCCTCCACGTTTGACCTAAGCTATATTCAGTTTTTCTCCCTATAGTTGCACAGATTTGGGGGAAAGCTTCAGTTTTCCATAAGCTTTTCCATATGGGGCTTCCCTACCACCTCCTTACCATTTTAAATCTCTGGAGAGATCATGTCTCTGCCCAAAATCTGACTCAGTTCCTGCAGTATTTTCTTCAGAAAGAAGAAAAAAAAAAAAAAGCTGGTTTTTTTCCCTCATTTCGACTCTACACAAATATTGAGTTGCTGGGTAATTTTTAACTTAATCTCTAGTTTTGCAATGATAGGCTAGTTGCCTGTCTAGTGAAAAGTATTGAATTTTCAAGATTATGCTGGGAATAATTATTTCTTGAGAGCCTTTTTTTTTTTCTTGCAAATCTCTCACACATTATTTTCTCTCCCACCTGCTCCTCCTCCTAACATTGTGTGTCTAATATTTGTTCAGTGCCAAGCAGGATAACTTGTACCTTCTCCCATACTTCAGCTGAAAATCATTTTCTTGGTGGGATTTTGAGGTTCTGTGTGTGGGATGTGCAACTTGTTTGTCATTGGTGAGAGAAAAAGAAAGTGAGGCAGGAGAAAATCCAAGTTGGATGGGGCTTGGAGCAACCTGGTCTAGTGGAAGGTGTTCCTGACCACGGTGGGGAGTTGGACTAGATGAGTTTTAAAGTCCCTTCCAACCCAAACCATTCTGCATTTCTATGAATAAATAAACCAAAACCAAACTCTGTGTGTGTTGCATCAGCAGTGATCACAAAAAAAAAAAAGAGGTATTGACAAGTGCTTCAATACTTGTCTGAAAGGAAATATTCCTGAATTTACAGTAGCAGTGCCAGCCTGAATAGGAGGTGAGGAGGAAACAACTCCAAACCTTCCCAGGTTGCCAGGGTGGGACTTCCAGACATGGGGAAAGCAGAGCCAGGAGAAGGGATAATCAGTAATGTCCTCATTGCCTTCAAGTCAGTAGCAAAATGCTCTCTCAGTGGTGTGAATTTGTTCACTGAGGAGCTCAGGATCACACGCTGAGGCAGAGGATGTTAATAGACACGAGCAGGCCCACTCAGAAAATCTGTGTTCAGCCATCAGTGAATAAGGAAGGGAAAAATTGTCCTGAAATGCCTGGGAACTGGCTGGCTAAAGCCTTCAGGAATTAGCTGATGGAGGAAAAAATACCCTTTGCTGTAACCATCCCTCCCACCTGAAGTTCCTGAAGTGTCTCACAGTTGTGGATGGAGGTTGAGGAGACCTTCAAAGGGTTGTTGATGGAGGGAAGAAGTTAAAATCTGACTTCCCAGCCAGAGGGAGCATGAGAAGGACCTCAGCAGCAGGAGAATAAGAGAGGCTGCAGAGGGAAATGAGGTGACTTGGAACAAGAGTAATTATTTTGAAAAAATCCCATTCACTCATGTTTTTACTGTGGGGAGATTAGAGAGGACAACCCAGGAGAGAGGAGTGACCCATCTGCCATTGTCCTCTCTCCGAGCTGGGGTTCAACTCTGTGAGTCACTCCGTGTTCCTGCAGGGAAACCATCCCTGCTCTTACTGTATGTGGAAATGTCCCGGCTTCCCACATTTTAAATCAATCTCAGGTTTAAGTGAAGGTGCAGGCTTAAAAGTTATTACAGCTCCACTGTTTCCCCTGATAAATTACATGAATAACATTTGAGACAATGCATTGTTAAATATTTATGTCTAGTACTATAGAACCAGAAAAAGCACAAGAACCCCTAGAAGAATAAATATATTTACCTAAATAAATTACTAAGACAAATATACTCCTATGTGCTCTGTACCAATAAACAGTAGGTATTCACTAAATTGTGGAATATAAATGGCTCATTTCCTCTAAATGTACACTGAAAGATCTATAACATGTTACACATTTCCTGTGCTTTGCATATATATTTCAATATTCATCATGAAAAGGCTTGCTTATGTGTCAATATACATTACTTTGCATACATTAAGAAAATATTTTTTTAATTTTGCCATTACAGATGTGCTTTGCTGGGGGGGGGGTGGTGGCGAAAGCCGGGCTTTATTTCATGATTAACCCTTTGGTGGCTCGTCCTGTTTTATCAACGTGACATTTGCACAAAATGAATTGCTTGCTTAGACACAGCTAACTAAATAAAAGCAGGCCGGAGCTGATAGTATGAAAAATGGATTTTCATTACTGTTTCATTGATTCTTGTAAATAAGGGCCTGAGGCCTGCTCCAAAAAGGCTGCAAACAGTAATAATTTAATCTGAGGTGACATAGACCAAAATGTATGTGGACAAAAATCATCCTTGAATATTAAACAACAGCCTCAAGACAGAGAAAAGTGTTGCAGGCGAATTTAAATGTATGCAGATCGGTGGGTAACATATTTAAAAACAGAAATTAAAGATTCCTGTCATAAATCACATTTGCTGCCATGGATATGCCTTGTTATGCTGGCGTTTAAGGAAACCTGAAAGGTTAAGGCAGTTGGTGCATTAAATCGTACAAGGATAATTAATACTTTTCTTGTGGCTATTTATAAGAAATGGAAAATATAGTTAGATCAGCTGTGGCACTGCAGTAATTTGAGGGGGAAGAAATGAAAGTATGAGTCAATAGTTTTAACTGGACAAATGTCAAAAGCTTAATGATGCGGTGTCCTAATTTGGAGGCCTTTTAAAAGTTATATACGAAAAAAATGAGACAAAATAGTTTGTTCTCCTATTGCACGTATAGTTTGTTTGCCTCTCAAACCTTATAACCTGTTTAATAAAAAGAATTGAAAATAATTTCTCCGATTGCAACTTAAAAGGAAAAAAAAAATCGAATCTGTTCCATGGAAGCAAAACGTAAATCAGCCCTCAACTCCAGAACCATGAACTTTGTGTTTTCTTATACATCTTCTAATTAAAAAGACCACTATATTTTGCTATAAAATAGCCTGAAACAACGTGTAAGAACATTATTTCACTTGTAGTACTTTGACTTATTACAGTAACTCCTAATGCTTGGGATGGCTCATAGCAAGACTAATGTAGAAAATAATTTTCCCCTTCAACCTGCTGAAGCATTAATCCCTTTTTTTTTCTCCTTTTTTTTTTCTTTTTTTTTTTTTTTTAACTTGGGGTTACATTCAAACAAACCCTTCCAACTACTGGAATTCCCCAGAGGAAAATACTCCTCCATCACTCATCGAGCTCAGGTTTATGATCGGCCTATTATTTAAAATTCTTATTTTTCTTTTCTTTCATGAATAAAAACAATAAACTTTAGTGGTATCAAACATTATTAAAGGGTCTCAGAGCAACAAGACAGAAGGTTTATACGACCAAACTCTCTTAATATAAAGGAGTTGTATATTTTCAGATGTCACTGCCATTCATCTCTTCTCTCTTTCTCTCTCTCTGCCCCCCTTAAGCGAGGAATAAAGATCCTATTTAAAAAATCTCACCAGCATGTAATAACTTTTCACCTGTTTCATGAAAAGTTAAACATTTGGAATACAATTTGCCTCGCTATTATTTTTATTCTGGATGGAAACAGGAAGCATTTCTTTCTTCAGAAGGGATTCAAAGAAAAAAAAAAGAGGCAAATCATCTAAGAAAATTATTTTCAATCTAAAAACGACTTGCTGAGGGGGGAAAGTATTTCTCAGACCTCATTGAATTTCTGATCTTTTTTGGAGAACATTTAATTTATCATTATACCAAGGAAAAAAAATTAAATTTTTGAAATTTTGATCTGGTTTTGATTTGCAAATATTCATAAAAATTTGCCACGGCTTCATGCAGATCTTTGGAAACAAAGATCAGTGATTTTTTTTTTCTTTTTTCACAGCTCTTGCTAGAACACGCTGTCTTTGGCAAGTTTCTGTTTGCAACAAACAAAATGTGATACTTTATAGGTTATAATATTCATCATTACCCTGATGTGTCATTGGTATGTGGTGTCACACCCTGTTACTTTCTGGACAGTGTTTCCCATTTGATTACGACAAACCTTTCCTTAAAAACTGCATTTTTAAGTTAAAAAAAAAAATCATAAGAAATTAACCTAATCTAAGACAAATAAAAATTCTTATTTCCCCTCAGAAGATTACTTTACAGATAAAAGATGGAATGGGAAACACATTCACTATTCTGACTTTGCAGGAATTATCGGGAAAATAACCCAAGATCAAAGGGGGAAAAAAAAAGATGTGAAATCAGAAAATTCAAACTCAGAAACAACCCCAGTTTTTTAAAGCTTCTGTCAAAATGGAGTGATGGAAAATTATCCCTTTGTAGTATTCCTTAGACAATAATGTGGATTTAGTAAATGTGGTGGTTCTTGTGATTGCAGTATTTTTTTGTTTTTATATCTTCCTTCTGCAATGATAGAAATGCTGGAATATCAGAAGCTGAGCTGGTTATAGACTTTTCTGGTTAGAACATAAAAAAAAAGGAATAGTATAATGATATGTTAAATAAAAACCTTTATATTTAATCACACCCTACTAATTCATGAAACATATCTTCATAGTTCAATCTCCTACATCATAGAAAATCAACAGTTGGTTGTGTAGGTCAGAGCCTTGAGGATATTTAACTTTTTTTTTTTTTTTAAATAAAAGCAAATTGTTTCACAGCCACTCTATCAATAAAAGCAGTGTAACTTTTTATCTCTGGTACAAAGCACACTTTCCATAAAATAACTATAAACTGTGTGCAAAGTTCCTCTGACAGTGGTATGTTCAACAGAAGGAAAATGTCTCAGACATTATATTTTGATCTGGATAAGCACCCAAACTGAAAAGAAAATATAAGGCTCGTGTTCACAGAGCAAGTAATTCTTTTTTTTTCCTCTTTTAGAATTTTTAAACTCGTAAACAAACACTGAAAAGTCACAAGATCCAAAAAGCCTGTAAATCTCACTGTAGAATTTTAAAAAGTGGTTTGAGCACAACTGTGTTTATCTTTATTTTGCCTAGACATCTGCCAGTGCATTTTAGGCTGCTGCTGGTCGTTAGGCCTGAGCAAATAACTTGCAATTATTAATGTTTTCCTTGAATTTATACTACATTTTCTGTGTATGAAATATGTGAAGAAGATCATGACATTTTCAAATGTCTTTGTTATTCCAAGTTATTTATGAATTTTTCCATGGCATGTTTTTCCCTGTGGGTGGTATTCACAAGGATGCATGCACAAGGACTGAGTAGTACTTAGACCCCACTTAAATCTTCAAAATACATCTTCTGCAGGGGATTGATTTTCATGCAGAGGGGCTTGTATATTTGATCACAGTGATATTCCCTTTGCTACCCAAACAGATAGTTACAGGAGATAAGCTGTGATGCAGCAGTGCCTGGAAGTGCTGTCCAGCCATTTTGGAGGAGCCCCATGTAAATCAGGCTGTTTCTATAAGTAACGTGCAGCTCTTGGAAGTAAAACTTAAAGAAATGCAGAGCAGCAAATTCCACTGTTGTTGTTAATGTGTTAACTCGGGGCAAACACAAAGCTGCCCACGAGCTGCAAGTTTTTATATCTAACAGCTACACATTTTCTTCCCCCTTTAAGTCCCAGCAGCAGCTTTTGCTGTGTCATGGGTGGTTGTGTTAAGAAGCAAACGTTGTAACCCATCTTTTTTTTTTTTTTTTTGGTTTTAATGTGAATCTTTCTTTTCATGGGAGACCTCCAGATCAACTGAGAGTCTGTCAGTGTTGGGCTCGGAAAACAACAAACCCGAGCAGTGCTTTGAACCTATTTTTTGTGACAACATGGGCTGTGTGAGTGGGATAGAGGGGAGCTGAGGACTGTAAAAGCAAGTAAAAATCCTTTTTTGCCTTAGATTAGGTTAATCTTTTTATATTTTTTTCTCGGAAGTGCAGTTTTTAAGGAAAGGTTTGTCATCATCAAAACGTGCGTCGTAACCCTTTCCAAAGGCAGAGCTGAGGAGGAGGCGGCTCAGCAACACGGGAGGACTGGGAACCCCGACTTCCACGTGGCAAATCCCCACATGACACAGCAAAGGGGCTGGAGCCAGTGGGTTCATTCAGGGGTGAAGAGGGCAAAGGGATGCTCAGAACAGGAAAAATCCCTCTTGCCCCAAAAACTTGAGGTCAGGCATGACTTTGGCCATGCTCATTTCTCTCCTCACTTAGGCCAGCTCAGGCCTCGGCTTTTTCATGCCAAATCACCAAGGCCTACACCTCTCCCTTTAATCCTTTTTGGCAGTTTCTCCCTCTTATGAGAGGCTTTCTTAATTGGTTTCTCCTTCCTCGGGCCAAGTGTTGTGAGCTCTCTCTGCTCCCCTAAGAACCACGGATGTTGCTTCAATGTCCACTCCCATTAGATGACTCCCATTACCAGTTCCACCTCAAGCATGATTCATAAAGTTTAAAGCCAAAGGGAGTGATTAGATCATCCAGTCTGACCTCCTGTATATCACAGGCCATTAAATTTCACCGAGTTACCTCTGGATTGATCCCAACAAGTTTTGTTTTTCTGAAGAGTGTCTTACAGAAGTCACCCAATCGCTGTTTTGGGTGATCAGGGACTGGATTGTCCCTATTTGCTCTCAGTGGATTATTCCTCTAGTGGATTACAATGGATTGCAAAAAAAGGGCTCAGAAAAGCATTAAAACAGTCTTTATTAATTGCCAAAGATCAAGCAGCACCCTCCACCTAACATGTGGGTAATAATCAGTCTTAGTGCACGCTGTGTTTCACAGAAGATTCGTAGAAGCTTGATGCATTCTATGTTAAATTGTTTGGGTTTGGCTCAGAAATGGTACTTTTTTCCCCCCAATATTCTTACAAAAAATATTTTCAAAGTGGAGTAATAGACCAAATTGAAGAAAATACGTAATTTTTATGATTACATTACAAGTATGAGTAACTATATTGTTTCACTTCTCTGTAAGGCATGACCCTAAAAAGATCAACCCAAAGCTGATCAATAACCTGTCTCCAACAGTGGACTCCAGTAGATTGTTATGGAAAAGTATAAGAACAGACCAGGAAGACAGAGACTCCCCTTGGCACACCCTCCCTGATTGTGTCAGTGCATTAGAGACCTCTTGAAGCAGAGGTGACATGACTGTCACCGTATCATCAACTGTTTACTCAATGGTTCCTGTTTATTGGATAGAGCCTGCAGTAATTAATCCCATTTAAAACTTATGCTTTAGCCTCCACGTTTTTCCAATGAGTTCCACAGCTCAGCTCTGCACTGTGTATCTAAAGAACTTGATTTTGTGAGGTTGCAGCTCAGTACCTGCCCGTCTGAGTGTTGCTGACTTCTTGATTTATTAGATTCTATTGGATTGGTGGGTTTTTTGATTACTCACTGCACCATATATATTTCAAGACAATTTTTCCTGCTCTTCTCAGATGTTTCCAGAGCTGACTTATTTCGTTTGTTTCTCTGTTACAACTGATAAGCTTTGATTATTCTAATTTCCCTTCTTCGTCCCATTTCTGTGTCTGTTATGCACTTTTCAAGGGGAGATGATCAGAAAACTGTGATTTCAGTATTCAAGACTTGGGCACAGAGTAGATTAAAAAAAAAATAAATCATGAATTATCATAGAATTCTAGAATGGTTTGGGTTGAAAGGGACCTTAAAACTCATCTATTCCAAACTCTGCCATGGGCAAGGACACCTTCCAGGTTGCTCTTCTAGGGATGGGGTAGCTTCTCTGGGCAACTTGTGCCAGGGCCTCACCACCCTCACATCCAAGAATTTCTTCCTAAAGTCTCATCTGCGTTTGTGCTTGTTCTCTACATCTTTTCTAATAACTCCTATCCCCATTTTACCTCCAGAATTCAACTGATCATTGAGATGTCACATGTTTGCCACTCATCGGTGACTTTGTGACTCCAAAACTCTTTTCTAGTTTCAAAGACTGTTATTAACTAAATGCATCTTATCACGTAGAGAAGGTATTTCTATATGTTTTAAATGGTTTCATACAGGAAATAAAATAATAGATATTTGTTCAAATGAGATTATCTTGAGGATGCCTTTGGCACTCCTGTGATCTGGTTGCTCACTGGTCCTTTAGTTAAGCAAACATTATCCCTCCCCTGGATTTCATCCAAAGGGGGCTGTAAGAGATGACCCAAAAATTCTCTTAACTGTTACTCTTACAATTGCCATTGTGTTTGAAAAGAAGCACTTCTGGACTTAAGACACACACACACATTCCAAATAAAAGCCCCAGAACAAAGCTAGAAAAACATGTAATTCTCATCTATAAATAGACCAGTTAGCTCTGAAAAGCAGAATAATACATTTGTTTTTACACAGGAAGAAGGAGCTCGTTACATGTTGGTCCCCACCCCTCGTTCTAGACCCATGTGGAAATACATGTGTTAAATAACCCACTGCTGCAGCAATATACTCTATTTATATTTTATATAAAATAATAATCTGGGCCACGGTGCTTTGAATGGTCCACAGAAGCACAAGAAGTCATTAACCTAATCCTCAACATAACATGATGTAAATCATATAAGATGTCATGCATTTTTAGAGGAAGTATTATTTTGAGTGAATACAGACACAGCTATTTGGCATGATTTCTTGAAGGGGATGGGAGTGTTATGACCCAGAAAATGTGCTGCATTTATTGCTTTGACTCAGGATGTCATGAAGCTTCACATAAAAATGGAAGTTTCAAAACAACAACTTTAAAAAAAAAAAAGAAGGTTAAATACCAGGAATGTCTTTGTCTAGCTCTAGATTTGGGCTGTGCTGAAGGGAGCATTCCAGCCCCTCATATTCATGTCTTTACCAAGAGTCACTTCAAAGAAGACTTATACAAACCAAAAAATTCTTCTCCATAGAGGAAAAAACCTAAATTAATGGCACCACTTCTAGTGCTTTTAATTTATTTTTTTTTCTTAAGAACGAGAAAAGGAAAATCTGAGTAATTACTTAAAGGACACTGTATGTGACTCATTTTTTGTCATCACAGCTGTCTACACAAGGTCTTAAAATCTACCTACTCTTGTATATAAAGATACAGCCCATACAAAGCCAGATCCAGAGCTTGCTGAAATCATAGGGAGACTTTAAAAGTATTCCAATATTCTTGGATGCAAACTCTACACTTAGTCCTGCAAACCAGGATGTAGTAATATTTTTCATATGAGCAAATCAAGTGATATTTTTCATAGAAAGTGAAGTATGTGCAAAGTGAAGATGCTGCATGCCTGGAGTATTAGTTCAAAGGAATGGAGTAATCATCATCAAGTTCCTGGCCACGTCCCATATGGAAGCAGGACACTTCCAACCTCAAAAATGGCCAATTGAACTCATTAAATTTCCTTTAGAAGAATTACAAATCATTGCTTTTGAACTCACCTGGGACCTCCATAAAAGCAATCTTGGAAGATTTTTGCCTTCATTGGAAAAAGTTCTTATAGACTTCCACGAGTTTTATTGTGGAATTACGGAATGGTGTGGGTTGGAAGGAACCTTAAAACTCATCTTGTTCCACCCCCTGCTGTGGTCAGGAACACCTTCCACTAGCCCAGGTTGCTCCAACCCCATCCAACCTGGCCTTGGACACTTCCAGGGATCCAGGGGCAGCCACAGCTTCTCTGGGCAACCTGTGCCTCACCACCCTCATCCTTACCCCTTCCCCTTATTCCATGACTGTGCTGACAGGAAATCAGTGTTGGATGGTGAGAACATGAAGATAACAGGCTCATTTTCCACAGAGAAAGGAAACCACATTCCCCAAAGCTCTCCTCATGCAGACGTAGGAGTTGTACTGGAAATATCTGAAATGGTAAATGCCAGGTCGATCTGCAAAATAACAACTGAGCTGAGGTTCTTCCAGGTTCCCCAAGATTTTTTTATTTGTTTGTTTGGAGGTAGTTCTTAAACCCTGGTGTAACTGGACTTGTGACACCAAGAGAAAAGTTGACACCTCGTTATTCTCACCCAAACTCAGACAGAAGCAGTAGTCCCAGCATCAGTTTGCAGTCCACTTGTGCAGGTTTAAGTGGCTGCTGTAGTCAGGGCTCTTACCCTAATGTGTGAGCACTCAGCTAAATGGAACCCATGATCTCCTCCGAGGTTCATCCATCATTATTCAGGACCTCTGCTTTGTGCCGTCATGCAGGCAAACGCTTTCATGTATTTATTCATCTCATTGTAAGAATTCCTGCAAGCATATGCAGACCACTAAGGCCATGCAGTGATTAAAGCCATGCAGTCTTGAGCAGATGTAGACACTTTAGTTCCCCCTATTCATTTCTCTGAAAGAGTATAAATCAAGTATTTTCAGCACCGGGAAGAGAGCTCATCTGTTGCTGGAGATCGCTGCTCTCCCCAAATATCTTTCTTAATTGTTGTCTTTCTATAATATTTGCCTCTTTCGTGATTCCTTTTGTACAGAACAGGGTAATAAAATGGATGCTGAGCTTTTCTCACATACCCTGTGTTTGGGTGACTGCAATAAAATGAGGAAGTAAGAAGAAAAAGCTGTGATTCCTAGAAAAGGGAAGAAATCATATCATTTTGATAATTCATTGCATTTCCCAAAAACAGCGAAGCTGCGGAGGGAGAATGTGAGAGGAAGCAGCATCATCCACAGAAAGAAAGGATTCAGCCAAAATAATTTTAATTTTAATAGGTGATAAAATCCAAGCTGAAACTGGCCTGTGACACGCACAGCCTCTATTTACAGCAGCACACTTTTAACCACGGCTATAAAACATATTTTTCGTCTAAGGAGCATTTCTCTACTTGGTTAATTTTTGTGAGCCTTTCATTTATACGGTAGGTCATCCTCCCAGACAAGCTTTCTGCTGGCTCCAGAGCTCCAAAGGAGCATTTGATTCTCTGCTTGGACCCTGTCCTGTACCTCTGTTCCTTGCCAGCCCAATTAGCCTTGTGCTGCATGGCTGTCAGTAGCCTAACTACCTTGGAGCCATCAGATTAAAGTTTCCCTTTCCCAACTCCTCTATTCATCAGGCATCCAGCACAGCCAAGGTTTGTATAACCTGCTATGCTGAACCCTCCCACTCAATTGATTTCTGATCCCTAATGAACCATAGGCTGATGGACAATTACTCATCTTGCTGAGACATGGGGGGACTTTTAAAGGCAGGGTACTTGGGAGCTTGTAAAACTCTGTGCTTTCTTATTTAACATTAGCTATAATTTTTGACACGGGAAGGATTATAACAGTGTCTGTTAAACATCAACCAGACTATCTCGGTAATGGCTAAAGTTGTTTTTTTTATAAAAAACTCAAAGTCCCTTTATTATTTACTTGCAGATAAACATGGAACAATGAGTTTTAACAATCTGGTACATTTAGAAAAAATCCCCTACGGTGGAATATGACATTAATAGCTCAAAGCAGCTCAGCACTGCTAATGTGGTTGTGGTACTGTGTTGGACTATAACTCAGATGGATACAATTAAAATAAGAGTATGATTATTGCTGTTACTGTACTGTGTTATGACTGCTATGAAGTGCTTCAGCAACCTCAGTCAGTGCTTTTAAGCAGAGTTTTGCCACACTGAGTGTGTTAAATCTTAGCCCTGATGTGTTGATGAGGATAACGACTGGAATATTAGAAAAATAATCTATTCCTATACTTAAGAGCGTTAATAATTAGACAGCTAAATTTGTTATCCCCGGGGTCATAAAACTCCTCCGGGAAATAAATTATTAAAATCTCTCAGTTTGTAAAGTGCAAGGTATGTGATACATGCTGCTTTTGAAAGAAATGGCTTCAAAAATAGCTGTCTGGTTTTTAGCTCAACTTGTGGATCCTTTACAACCAATGATGTCTTCAGAAAATACACCACTTACACCACTGTTTTCATTTCTAGTTTAAACAATTTGTCTACAAAGCACTGAGAGAATGGGTAAACAAATATATAACTGCAGAAGTAGCTGTGTTGTAAACTGACTAAAATAGTGTAGCTGTGTTGTAAACTGATTAAAATAGTGATGACAACAAAAACAGCAAGGTACTTCATCAGAACACTTTGAATCTGCCATGTGAATATTAATATTTGCCCACCTTATCTTTGGAGAAGTAGATCAGATGGTCTGATATATAAGTAATTTGGGGAAACGTTTTTATTCATCTCTGTAAATATCAGGAAAAAATGGGAACGAGGCTTTTTTCTTTCATTTTCTGGTTTCTGTCCCATTTTTATCTTCCAAGCATCTATCCCACTTCCTGTAGAGTATGAAATGGTTTGTCTCAACCTCACTGTCTTCCTTGAAATCCCTTATGCTCATTTTCTCATTTTCCTTTAACAACATTCCTTCAGACCTGAAACAGTCTAATCCCTAAGACTGGGTGCACTGTTCTTATACAGAGTGCATGGTCTTTAAGGCTCTCTGAATGTGTCTTCATTTGTGCTCTTAAAAAGCCATTATGGCTATTGTTATTTTTAAATTATTTAGAGAGGTCCCTATAGATGGGTACCGTAACATGTAAATAGATAAGTTGATGACCCTTCCCCAGCAACACTGATTTTAAACTAAAATATGAGTTAATGAGAGATGTAGGAGTTAATGGAAGCAAAAAGGAATGGAAGGGGGGTGCAGCAAATCCAGTATTTTATTTGAGATAATATTAAACTTGTCATGGAAATATAGAATCCTAGAATGCTTTGGGTTGAAAGGGACTTTAAGGCCCATCTCATTCCACCCTCTGCCATGGGAAGGGACATCTTCTGCTATTTCAGGTTGCTCCAAGCCCTGTCCAACCTGGCCTTGGACACTTCCAGGGATCCAGGGGCAGCCACAGCTTCTCTGGGCAACCTTTGCCAGGGCCTCACCACAGTCAAGAATTTTTCCTTAATCTCTAATTTAACACTGCCCTCTGACAGTTTAAAACTGTTGCCCCCTGTCCTATCACTACATGTGAAAAATTGGAACAGCACAAATGTGCAAATATATATGAGAAAACTTCTCAAGCCACCTGCTCTTATCCATTTTCTGGGTCTCTCAAAATCTATCTTAAGGCTAAGAGACCTAAAACTACTCCTTCTAGTTTTTCCAGCCTTTTACTCCTCTAATACCCAGCCTTGTGTTTACTTTGCATCTGAATTTTTCCATGTCAGATTCTGCTTGTCCCATTTGTCCTTCTGTTGACATCATCCTTCAGTGGATGATCCCTATCTTTAGTGCTGTACCCTCAGCACAGCTGCATCCTCACCCTCAGCATGATATTTTTTGGGGGAAAAAAGGCAAATACCTTCCCTTCATTTTTGGCATAGGCTCTCTTTTCCATCATTGTTCTCTGCTAGTCCTTCTCTGAAGAGCAGCACTCACTTTTCCAAGAGTATTAATACTCCTACACGTGTCAGAGATGCTTTTCCTGAAGAAAAACACTTTAAATCTTGATTTTGTCTCATAGTTAAAAGAAATACTTCTCTTAACCTTCACCACCCCACCACCATGTCTCATTTCTCCGTTTAGACCAGGCACAGACGTGGCCACACTTGAGCAAGAAGGCAGCTCTGTTTAGGTTAAAAACTACACAATTGTACAAGGAATGGGCAAACTGCACTGTCCTCCCAAAAAAGAGACATGAGAAAACTGCGTCCAAAACACTAATGAATTTTTTTATGGATTTGGAAACTTTGATTAATATTCACAAAGGATTTTGATGGGGGGGCTTTGATTGTTTGACTGGTTTTTTTTTTTCCCCATCCTGATCTTGCTATTTTGAAAAAAAAGTCACTTTCTGCCTTTTGTCTGGGCTCTGAATTCAAAGCACTGCAATGGCAGGGCAGAGAGCAAGGGAAATGGTGCTTTCAGAAAATAGAAATTTCTGCTCAGTGTTGTTGAGCTGAGACCTCAAAGGTTTGAAAATATAATTTAAAAACAGACTGCTGTTCATATCAGGTTTTCAAGTGCACCACTCACTGGTTTGCCCCTTTAAAACACTCTCTATTATTTTATTGAGACTGGAGGGTAAATGGCCGTTGTAATTCCAGTAGTCACTGGTGTACTCCCTAATATTCCCAGAAGACCATGTTGAACCATGGGGAATCACTGACGGGTGTCCTGGATGACATGGTGTCTGGCCTTTTGTGTGACAACTTCCATCCAGTAATCTCTGCCTGTGTGGGGTGTAAATTTGTGGTCAGCTCTAACCCTCAGACTGGGATCAAGCTGTGCTACTTGAACTCATCACTTTTTGTTTTGAATTCCTCTGATTTTGGATGATTCTGAAAACTGAAGGGATTTAACAACTACAGTGTCACAGGTGGAGTGGGTTTTTTTATAATTTTAGGAGCATTTTATGGTTTTACTCTGTCCAGAGGCGTAGGGATGTAATAGCAGAAAGTCTCTTTTCACTTGTGCATGTGGCTGGAATCACAGAATCCCAGAACAGGCTGAGTTGGAAGGGACCCACAAGGATCATCGAGTCCAACCCCTTAGCCCTGCACAGGACCATCCCCAAAAGTCACGCCGTGTGCCTGAGAGCAGCATCCAAATGACAGAGTTTTAAGGATACTGAGTGGTGATCACCACCAGACTCAAAGCAAACTTTTAGGTGTCTAAAAATCCCTTTTGTGAAGGTAACACTGCTCTGTGTCCTTAAGCACCACGCTTACCATCAAAAATCTGGCCACAGAGCCCTGCGACGACACATTCCCTGAATTCCCGGGCGGTGTGAAAGAGAAAACGTCCTCTCAGGTTGCGAACATTTCGCAGCACCGTCGGTTCTGATGCTCTCGAGCTCCCGCTCCCCGAGTTTCCCAAAAGTGCTTTTTTTTTTTCACGAGATCTCAACCCTCCCGACGGTACTATTTGTGTTATTCCGCTTTTCGGTGCTGCCTGACAAGCCCTCCCTGCCGGAGCCCGGCCAGCTCTCCCCACCAGGCTCCGGTGGGTGGAAATGAGGACAGTTCTGTCACTTTGATCTTGTGCTTAATAGCAGAGACTGTGTCGTTATTGACAGTTGTGATACCTCCAGCCCCTGCTGGGGAGTGCTGAGGGGGATTGCACAGCCTGAAGTAGTGAAAGGAAATCTGTGCCCGGCCCCTGACAACATTTTGTTGCCGGCAGCGAGATTTTGGCTCTTCCTTGCCCACCGCTTGGCACCAGGCTGGGGGTGGAAAGCGTGAGAAAGGGGAGTGGGATGGAACTTGGCATCAGAGCTACCTGATTGTGCTTTTTGGGCGTCCCAGTCGGTGGGGAGCACAAGGATTTCTGCCCATGGGGGAAAATAGAGCAGCCCTGAGGGCTTCTCTTGTCTGGACCAGGGGTCTTGTGTTTAGGGGTGAGGTGTAAGGGGTCCTCTTTTCTTCTCCTCTTCAGCTCTGCAGTGTGGCCTCGTACCTAGACTAAATTTTAAAAAGGGAATTCCACAAGAATTTCTACCCTCAGGGGAAAAATAGAGTAGCCCTGAGCCAGAGGCTGCTCTTGTCTGGGACAGAAGTTGTGTGTTTGGGGGTGAGGTGTAAGGGGTCCTTTTTTGCTTCTCCTACTCACCTGCACAGTGTGGCCTCATATGCAGATTCAATTTTAAAACAAGAATTTCACAAGGATTTCTGTCCATGGGAGAAAACTGAACAACCCTGAGGCTGTTCTTGTCTGGTTTAGGGATCGTGTGTTTGGGGGTGAGGTGTAAAGGGTCCTCTCTGCTTCTCCTCTTCAGCTCTGCACTGTGGCCTCGTGTGTAGACTCAATTTTAAAAAGAGAATTTAGCAAGTATTTATGTCCATGGGGGAAAACTGAGCAGCCCTGAGGCTGCTCTTGTCTAGGACAGAAGTTGTTTAGTTGGGGATCAGGTGTAAGGGTTCTCCTCTTCACCTGCACAGTGTACCTTCATATGCAGTTTTAAAAAGGGAATTTCTTTCACTGAAATCAGGCTTATAGATTATCTGAAAATAGAAAATGGACAAGCAGACATATTTAAAAAAAAAAACAAAACAACAACATGCAATAAGATCCTTTTATTTATTTTTATTTCTTTTCCTTCTCTTTTTAAAGGTTATATATGTTCATTCTCAGCTCAGATTGTGCTGCCTGTGCTGAAATTTATATCTGTGCCTAATAACCAAACTTGCAAACTGAGAACTGCTTTTTTAACCCTTACAAGAGCAAAGAGAATAACTCTTTTTGCAACAGATATACTGAGAAGTGAGGGAAACTAATGCTTCACTAACCATCATTAAAAATTGCTATAATTACAAATACATTTTGAGCTATTTTATAGAATATGCTGCTTTCTCCCCTCAAAATACAAGGAAGGAAAATTCCTTTGAAAACTGCCCTGAGAAAGGTTCACTATCCATGGTGAGCAGTAGGTGGAGAACTGAATTAAAGGTCCCAGTTAGGGAGAATTGGGTTGAAATGTCGGGTTTGGAGGCACTGGATGGGAAGATGAGTAACTAGAAGGCCCATAATGGTGGTTTTCTCCTGTTAGGGGTGTAGGGTGGATTTCCAATGCTAATGGTACCTTCCTGGTGAAGATGGAAGTCCAGGAATACCTGAAAGGGAAGGGTGTCTTTGCCTAGTTATTTACTAACTCAGTAATGAAGAGTTCCACTGTACATTTCTAGATCAGCATAATTTTCCTCCTTCTCCCATCTGACACAGTCTCAACACTCACTCTCCCTCAGCTGTGTCTCCCTTCCTCTCTCATTCCTCCACCATCTGCTCCACATGCTTTCCCATAAATTCCTGACTTGGACTCGGTTCCCCAGCTCTGAGCTTATCTGTCTCAGGGTTACAGGCTGGAGCCATCACAGAGGCATCTGAGAACTTTCTGTGCAAAGTGAATAGCAATGGCAAAACCTCCAGAGGAGTTTGGGAGGTCTCTGGAGGGGTCAGGACTTAATTTCTTGTTTATTTTGAGGGTTTTCTTGTGGTATGGGAGGACAAGAGAGGTGTCAGGAGTTAACAGAAGTTTACATGATGAGTGTTTTCGTGTTTTGAATGTTATTCCCAGAGTGAACTTTTTTTTTTTTTGAGTTTCAGATGGAGGAAATTAACAATAACAATGAAAATATTACTGAGTTCTCATTCCTATTACAGATAAAAATTATATATTTTTTTTTCAGCTACTGCTTTCTCTTTCTTTTTAGGAAAAGTCCTGTTTCCCACAAAGCAATTACCACTTCTCCACCCACAAAAACAAAAAAGGAAAGATATTATACTTTTGATAACTTAGTTTCTGAACTCTATTTTAAAAGGTAGAACCCTCAAACCAGAGGAGAACCAGGCAAATACATTTCAAGCAAATGTAAAGGTTAATTAATTTCTGTTATTGGGTTGTTAAAGAGGACAAACATGGTGGTTCTGGAGATAGTTTTAAGCACATTGTGCATCCCTGCTTGAGTACACTCTTGAAATCCAGGGAAGGACACTTCCCAACCTCTTCTAGCTTTTGGGTTGGAACGAGCCTTCAGGACTATCTCATTCCAACACCTTCCAGTAGAATCTGTTGCTCCAATCCCCATCCAACGTGGCTTTGATATCAAACCTAGTTTATAGTATCTTGGTGTTTCTCTTTAGAAATGGTGCATTGATTTTACCTTTTTGCAAAAGCATTAAAAGCAGTAAATGCAAAATTTAGTATAATTGAGGCAGAATGGAACTGGACAACTTTGTACAGCCTTGACCTCTCTGATATCCCTCAGTGCAATGGATTATCCAGCCCAGACATCCCAGTTCTTGTGTTGAATCTGTCATCCCAAACAGATCCAATTCTCATTGCCCAGTGATCTGGCTGAGCTCCTGCTGCAGCTTTTCCATCACACGGTCATCCTGCTCATTTTTATTCCTCTGCTTGTCAGACAATGTTTAGGAAGCTGTAGGTGCTTTATAAATGGGAATTCCTTCACCTTCCCTCGTATGTGGTTCTGTTGTGGGGTGCCGGGAATCACAGAATGGGTCAGGTGGGAAGGCACCACAGTTGGTCACCTGGTCCCAAGTCCCTGCTCAAGCAAGACCATCCTAGAGCACATGGCACGGGATTGTGTCCGGATGGGTCTGGAATATCTCCAGTGAGGAGATTCCACACCCTTTCTGGGCAACCTCTTCCAGTGCTCTATCATGGCACAGGATAGAAGTTCTTCCTCGTGTTCAGGTGGAATTTTCTGTGCATAAATTTATGCCTGTTTCCTCTTTTCCCAATGCTGGACACCCCTGAGCCCATCCTCTGACCCTTTTCAGACACTGACAGACATTGATGAGGCCCCATCTCACTTATTTCTTTTTGAGGCTGAACAGGGCCAGACAGTGCTGGAGTACAAACACCCTTGCTGAGAGAAACCAAGCTAATAAACAAGAGTTATAACAACATTATTAAACTTCTGAAATAATAATAGACTTCTCGATTTCTGTGGTGGAAAAATCATTAGGTGTGTGTACCTAAGAATAAGTCAACTGGAGGAATAATCAAACTCTCCCCGAATAATCTTTATATCAAAAGCTTCACTCTGTCCTTATTTCAACTCTACAAGCAATAGATGTGCATCCCAGCATGTCCAGAAGGTCATGAAACAGTCATGTTTTGCCCAGATAAAATGAGCTACCAGATACTGCAAAAAAAATTATTCTGGAATTGATCTTTTGTGGCTTCTGTGAGCAAGAAACAAGGTTATATTAATTTTAGAACCGTCTGAGCTTTGGGCGCTGACTTTCATTGGCTAAGATGTTAATATTTTATGTGAGCCTAAAGCATGGCCAATTAAAGGGAGATCAGAAACGTCCACAAGTATATTCAAAGAAAAACGTTAGAGTTTTAGACAGTGCCATAAATTCATGAGCCAAAAAAGCTACAGAGGGAGAACGTTAAGGGGCTGGCAAATAAATAAATAAATAAAAGCTTGGAATGTCATTCCTGCAGCTCAGGCAAGTCCCGTGGTATGAAAGCAAGGCTCACCATAAATCCTTTTAAAGAATTGTCACACAGGGGTGCACATGGGCAATAGGTGGGTTAGAGGGTGGATGGCACTGGCAGAGGACAGGGCAGAGCTCTTGAAATGTGGGCAGCAGACAGTGAGTCAGGAGTTGTCCCTCTGCAGGGGTGCCACACTTAGAATCACAGTCAGAGAATATCCTGAGTTTCAGGGACCCACAAGGATCATCAAAGTCCAGCTCTTGGCCCTGCAACCCCAAGAATCCCACTGTGTGCCTGAAAGGATTGTCCAAACGTTTCTTGAACTCTGAACTTCTCAGAACTTGCTCAGCCCTCTCCTCAGAGCTGAGGATGATCCGTTGTGGAAATCATAAGATAATGACCATCTTCCACCTCTCCCAAACTATGACTCTCACTGTTTCTAATCCCTCCACCTTTCTGGAAGTCCCTCTTTGATTTCTCCAGGTATCCAAGAGTGAAGATGAGTCTGCTGCAAACTCACCAGCTCTGTTGCTCTCTAAAGGGTTTTTGTGAGCCCCTGCACCATCGCTGAGTCTTTATGTCTTTTTTATAAAAGCAGCACTGTGAAAGCCTCTGGAAAAGTTTGATTTGGGTGGAAAAGACTTTTAAAACCATGGCCAGTTCTTGCAATCCTGTTAATAAATTCACTTACTGTCGCTGCTGCCCAACTTCTTTCACCCAAGCTGATCACCTCCATCCCTACCTGGAGGTCTCATCCATTTAGCTGTGATGCCACCCCATACTCAGGTTTCATCACCTGATTTTGGGTCCCAGCCACCAACTTGCTCCTGAAGCCTCTCAGACCAATTTTCTCTGCTTTTGCTGCTGAACTAATTTAGGGCTGACTTTGTCCTGGCTGTACACATTTGCCCTTAAAAACAGGGAAGCAAGACACAGATTTAAAAATTATTAAATATATTTTATCTAAAAAGCCTGCTGTCATTGTCTGCATATGCCTGTACACCTGTGGCTTTGTTTAAAAAATTGGAAACAGTGCCTGGACTTTTAAGAGAAAACATCTTTTTATCTCTCCACCTAAAAAAGATATATATTGTTCATGGTCCCTCATGCAGTTTTGTGAGTGATACAGATATTTAATAGCCTTTGTCTGCATTGTGGTAGGTAGAATTTAATAATTCTGTGATAAAGCAGATTCTAGGCCCAAGGGCTGATCTGAATTTCATGTCATCAGGCTTGCTCTATCATCACCCTTTTCCACCTGCCCCCATCCCCATGAGTCTTGCTCCAGACACCACTGCTTCTGTCCACAGTGCTCCGCTGCAGAGCAAACTCTTAAATAATCTTATTTTTAAGGAAAATTTAGAGTCTTGAGCATGGAGTAAATCTATAGGTGTAGAAAGAAGTCTCATTTTGCAGTTCTGTGTGACCTAAATACATAAAAAAACTATTATAATTTGGAGGGGTTTTGAAGCTTATTTTTATTTTCCTTTTTTTTTTTTCCTTTTTTGTTCCCCCACCCCCTTGGTATTTTGATTTGTTAATTTTTGGTTTGTTATTTTTGTTTTGTGAACTTCCACTCTTGAGATGAAAACCCCTGGCTACCAAGTGCCCACACAGAGCAAACTCCTTCAGATTAACCATGGATGGTTGAACCACTTTAGATAAAATAGGAACCAGAACTGTTTTTTCTTTTTCCGTTGTTGTTTTTTCTTCATTTTTTTTCTTTCATTCCTCAAACCAAACACAAACTTTTCTGCGGTTTATGAAAGTTTTGGAAACTTTTTGTGTTTGTTTTACACATTTTCACATTTCTTAGTGCTTCCTGGTCAATCTCTGGGTCTGGAAAGGGAAAAACCAAAATGGTGTATAAAGAAATGCCTGGTATTTGTTGGTAACTCTCATGGGGACACTTCCCTCCAAGTATTCAACCCTTTTATACTCCTACTCTGCACCATGGTCAGCTCAGCATCATGGAGTTGGTGATTATTGTTAGATGAAGTTTGAATACTACCTTCCCTTGGATATTTATTGGCTCATTATAATACTAACAGGAATTACTGTGGAGTTAAGGAATCTCTTAAGCCTCATGAAAGGTAAAATCATGTTTGTGTAAAATTATATTTACTTTCGTTATAGCAAAAGAAACACCAGTTCCCAATTAGCAGAGCACCTTGGAAGCAGATCTGATGAAATTTTCTTAACACAACCCCTCTAAACCTGCTCATCTGAGGGGTTTTGTAGAGCTTGAGTAAAGCTGAACTTCAGAGATGTTGTAAAGCAACTTTGGAGAGCGTTTTGTCCGCAGCGTGAGAATTCTTAGCTCTGTACAAACTGTAATGATTGCTTCCACCTTTTGTTTCTTGATTTTGGTTCCATTAGACTTCCAAAGTAGGGAAAGGTGGGAAGTTGTCTTTCCACCTCTCTGGCTTCTGGTCTGTGCTGAGCTAAAACAAACGTTCATTGTGAGAGTGAATATATTTTATGCATTTTATGCAGCCAAACAAACTCAGTTACTAAAAACCTGAGTCAATTGTGAGTAATTGATTTAGGGCTGAAAGGCTTGTGTCCTATTACCAATCCCTTGAGCTATGCAGTCCCTAGAGAGGAAAATTACTGTGTTTTTCCATCCCCTGTCCACTCACATGAGCAGACAGAGCAGGGTAGAGGAATGATGTGACACACACGTCTGTTTTCATGTATCAAAGCAAAGCTGTGAGGTCCAGTTTTAGTTTGTTTTTGTCTCTAAACACGTCACAGGGCCTTCAATAAATAAGAAATAGAGTTTGCAATTGTTTGTAAAACAAAAGAAGTCTGAGTGGGTCCTCTCACTCTTCAGGTATTGGGATTTTCTCTACATTGATGGTGTTCTGCCCATCTGCAGCATTTGTGAGCCTCATATAAGGTCTAATCCTGCCCTAAATTCCACTCAACATCCAGAGGAATGGTTTGTGCTTTGTCTGGGTGGTTCCACATATGGACTTCTGGAGTCTTCGGATGCAGGGTCTTGCCATGGGAAGAACATAATAGATCTGTCCTGATGTGTTCCTAACCAAAGAAAGATTCCAAGAAAACCTTTGAAAATACCTATTTCTTGCCTTCTTGCAAACGTCTATCATGGTTTAAACCACCACTTCAGCTTCTTTGGTCTCACAGGTTATAATTTCCTTTATCAGGGCAAGGATGTTTTAAGCAGCTTTTTGCAGATGATTAGGTATTTGCTGATCATTCAGGACAATTTGCAAAGATAAATATATGTTAAATGGGTTTCTTGTTAAAACCAACGTACAAGTAACCCCTCGAGGCCAGACAGTAATTACTCCTAATAACAAATTAAAGCATTACCTACTTCTTTTCCGTTTTTCATTTTGAAGAGGAAATTACCTTACAGAACTGAGTGGATTCAAAACTACAGAGTCACATATTTTTGATAATGCCACTAAAAATGAAAAAAAAAAAAGAAATATGGAGGGGTGAAATTCTTAGAGTAAAGGATGGTCTAAAATATATTTATTTTTGCAGTAAATCTGTGTAGATTTTGAGGATCCTCACCCACCATCGAGACTCTTGGGACCTCGGGAAATCTCCTCTTTTGCTTGGCCCTTTGGTTGGTCCACAACAAAATGTAGACTTGGCTTGAAATGGCTCAGTGGTTCTATCACTTATGGATCCCTATTAAATTTAACAAATATGTTGCTACTGTAAACATCATGACTATCAAAGGAATGTTTTATACTAATGAATTATTACAGAAGAGCTGTAGATTTCAGGGAACCTTTTCAGGATTCTCTGCCCATGGTTTAGCTGTTGACTTGGGAGCTTCTGGGATACAAGAATAGAAGATGCTGTGGTCTGTGAACCGTGTATGAAAAGGGACATCCCAAATCTTCTGAGCTTTTTAATTGTTATCATAAATGTCTGAGATTTAGGGGCTCTTACAGCTTCCATGCTGTTATAATTTATGCAGAAATTCAGGGCAGTGCACACCTCATGCTAAATCAGAGCAATGTGTTTCATACACTTCCTCCCAAGCAAAGACTCCTTTGGCTCATCTAGTTCATTTATGTATAACAACTTCTTCAGATGTTTTTGAAGGCTCTATAGGATTTGTATGAGTAAGACTTTTTTTTTTTTTTCATGAGTTTCTGACTTTTCACTTAAAAAGCATTTTCTATCTGGGTCTTGCCATCTGTTTGCAGAGCTGTCTTGCTAGACACTCACTTTAAACAATTCCCTGGGGCTTCTGAACCCAGTCCTAGGGGTTTAGCTCTGTTTGAACCTGCCCCAAATTTGGTCAAAAGTTGGGCAAAACTATGTGTACCTGGATATCTTGGCTGCCTAATTCACCACCATGTGCACCATGGTATGTGTTATAAGAGGCTTGGCTTGTAATACACGAACATTGTTAAATTCAGTTTATCAACTGTAGAATTTCTTAAATACTTTTTTATATTTATTTATTTCCTTAGTTGAAAGTTTTACAGAGCTGAGGTCTTTGCAGAAACAGGGACACTTAGTTCTCATGGGCTCCATGTGGATGCAGCACAGTAGGCATCTGGCAGGGAAATAAATGGTAATTTCTTACAAGTTTTTTTCAGTGAGAGCAGAGCATTAGCAATATTTTTGTTTCTATAGTGCAACATATAATTGATTAGGAAAAAGACTATATAACAACTCTTCAGTAACCACTTCTTAATGTTTTATCTTATTTCTAAGTGTGGAACTAAAGATACTGGTCAAAAAGTTTGCTCTAGGGTTGGAAATCCAGCTTTCTACCTCACAAAGGCTTGGTTTTAACTGCAAGATCTTTTGAAGTAATTTGTCCCTTTCTGAAATAACAGTGTTTTGTTGGATGCTTTAGAAAACGCTTTGAAACGTGTATCTGGTCAGTTCTTCCCAGGATAACTGCTGCATTAATGAATTACAGTGTTGTGATCAAAAAGTCCAGATGAACGTGTGTCACCCGTAACACAATTAGTGATTTTCTCAGTTTGTCTTCAAATGCACCATTTTGTTTGGGAATATTGCAGATATATGTCACTCATTATTGATAGATTTGTCTGACTTCCTGTCAAATCTATGTACATTGACAAAAATCTATTTTGTTGTTTTTGTCACAGAAATCTATATTGGCATTTTTCCCCATGGAGATTTGGCTAGTCATTGTCAGCATGAGGTGCCAGCTCGAGCTTTTACTGTTTTTATTGTGCCAGCTGCTTTCTTGGCTTCAAATCTTTTGGTTCAGATTGTAAATGGGGGCGAGACATCCGTATCTAGCCAGCGTGCTCGATGGGATATGACAGGGACTTGATTTTTCATTTCTTGCTTCCTTTCTTAGTATTAGTAGAAGATGACAAGGATGGCTTCATCTTCTGACCAGCAGAGACGGTGAAGGAACGGGGAAAGAGAGATCCTGTGTGTTCATGGGCCGTGGGAAATGCTAAAACACACATTTAGAGCTGCTCATTCCTACTCTGGGTTTGTTGGTTGGTTTTGTTTCTTTTTCACTTGTGAGGGTCTCTAAAGAACATCTTGGAGTTCGGGAAAAAAATTATTTCCAAACATTTTGGCTAATGTTAAGTCAGATTTGTTGCATTCTTTTCATAATGGTTTTGGCCTAAATTGTTATAACCGAGCGCAAACCCTCTGAGAAATCGGGTCTTTTTGAGGTGTCTGTAGTTTGTTTAGAGGCATCCAGAGTCACCAGTGTAGGATTTAGCTAATAAATAGTGCATATTTTAAGCCAAATTTGTTTTTTTTTTTTCTAAACATTGGCAACTTCTGCAATTTTAGCATAGGTCTTGTGATATTTTCTATTTTCCCTAAAGCCCCAACGGCTGGAGTAAGGTTGTTGATCTGAACATGTAGTCCTTTATAAAGTATTTTTCCAGCCCATGTGTTCACCAAGAAAAAGCTTAAAATCGCGAACCCTGTTAGAGCAGAACAATTAAACCCGACACAATTCCTGCCTCTTGGACCGCTGCGATTTTAAAGCCAATCTTCCAACTTTCTGGATCCTGGCTCACGATTTTTAAATACTGAGAGCTGGCACCCTGTTTGCATGGAGCTGTTTTCATTTCACATGGCAGCCTCATGACAATCATCCAAACTGAAGCACAGGGCCATATATTGCATTGCAGAGCCACTCAACGGCAGGACTCCATGATCCTGGTGGGTCCCTTCCAGCTCAGTGTATCCCGGGACTCTGTGACGTTGTTCTCGCTGTTGCACACGCAGGATGCCAAGGACAAGACCTCTGTTGACCCCACGTGTCCCCACCTGCGCTGTGGTGTAGCTGGAGGTGCAAAAAACCCAATCCTCTTCTGCACAAGCCATCACAGCACCTGTAACCCCAACCAAGCTGGTTTTAATTCATCTTCCAGACATTCCAAGGGCCATGGAACCACATCAGCACGGACTTTTGGTTCAGGCCAACCACCTGAGAAGACAACCAGGGTCCCGAGCAGGCTGCACATCTCACTCTGAAGCCCAGCTATTCTGCTGCTGGTACCCAAGGTGGCTTGATTAAGCTTGGATATGTAGCCACATGCTGTAATCACTCCCTCAGTGACTGCAAATTTGGCCTCGTTGATCTTTTAAATCCTTGCATTTTCAGAGTGCCAGTTCGCTGTAAATCACAGACATTCTCCATTTTCTTTATTTGATTCCAGAAAACTGTCTCTGTGCTGAAAACAAGTCTTTGAAAAATGCCTGTGTATCCTGCTGTCCTCTCCTACTTGGGGTGATTGCATAATTAACCTGGCCAAGTATCAACCATACAAGAGTTGAATGCATCCCAAGTGCAATTGGGGAGGTTTTTACCATAAGAATGTGCCTGTCCTGAGACTAAAACACAGGTTAGATTTCCAAGTTTCTGAATATTGCTCAATGAAAGAAGAATATGTTGCCCATGAGGAAAAAAAAATAAAAATCAAATGGTGGTGTAATCTATATTCAAAAGGCCTAATGGGCACAAAGCATTTTAGAACAAAGGTTTGCTGAATCTGCAAGGATAATAAAAGTGTTAAAGTCTGAACAGAGAAACGTTCTTATTTACTAAAGTATAAGAAGGTTACTAAAGCACAGATAAAAAGCTCATAGGGCAGACAAAGCTCTCTGAATCCTTTTTCTTTTCCTGCAGTCAGATATGAACATATGATACATGAATATTTATCAGAACAGCAGATAACTACTAACTACAGTTGGATTTAAACTCAGCAAACCATGGCTTGCAGTTTGTGTTCACAGGGGCTTCGTGCAAGTGTATTTTATTCTTTTTTTCCCTGCGCTGTTTTTGTACTCTCTATATGCAGCCTTGTCTCCCCTAAGCTGTCTTTTGATTCCAACTGAATGAACCTAAAAATACAGCGAAGATCTTCAATACAAAACCTCCAGTGCATATCAACTAAAGGCTGACAAGGATTTCTGTGCTCAGGGTTGACAAGACCGACTTTCAAGCTGTACGTAGTCAAATCCAGAAATCTCCAGATTTAGACCCGGCTTCCTCGTAACTCTCTTCAGGTTGTGTTGAAACATTTATGAACCTCCCTGAGCCTCGTCTTGCCTCAGTTTTGTAACAGTGTCTGCAAGCTGGTGATGCAATGGCAGTTTCACACTGGTGTAGTTGCAACTCGATCATCTGCTACCCGCAATTTTGAACAGCAGAAAATTGGAGGCTCTGCAGAGAAAAGGGGAAAGCTGTTGTGTTCCCATCCCTATCCGCAGGTAGAGGGATGGATGGATGGTAATTATAGGAAAGAACCTACACATACACTCTTCTCTGAAGTGCTTTTGTGTGCACCAGCATCTCAGGGATGGCTCTGAAAAATATGCTTTGAGAGCAGAGAGATGAGAGCACTGGGGATGTTGGTTGCAGAAAACACCCTTGACAGTAAGAGTAGCGAGGGCTCACCCATTTCCATTGGGAATGACCATGCACTGCCCAAGCTTTACCCAGCCCAGCCACATCAAACCCAAACAGCTGTGAATGCAAGGGAAGGAGGCTGGAGAACAAGGTAAAAGATTGGACTTGATGATCATAAAATCATGGAATGGTTTGGTTTGGAAGGGACCTTAAAGCTCATCCAGCTCCACCCCCTGCCATGGGCAGGGACACCTTCCACTAGTCCAGGTTGCTCCAAGCCCTGTCCAACCTGGCCTTGAACATTTCCAGGGATGGGGCAGCCACAGCTTCTCTGGGCAACCTGTGCCAGGGCCTCACCACCCTCACAGCAAAGAATTTCTTTCTAATATCCAAACTAAACCTCCTCTCTGTCAGTTTTAAACCATTCCCCCTTGTCCTGTCACTCCAGGCCCTCACAAAAAGTCTCTCTCCACCTTTCTTGTAAGCTCCCTTTAGGTACCAGAAGGCTGCAATTGGCTCACATAATGTCGGATGTCTGTCCCAACATAAATGGGACACTCCTAAGGTGTGGCACTCTTTTGCCTTGTTTTCCTCCAGAGAATATTGCAGTAGTAACTTTTTCCCCTGTGTTTTGGGGCAGATTTGCAGAATTGTGGCAGAGGGCAGGGGGGGTGCAGGCGAAAGGTTAAAGCAGAGGAGTCATGGCTTTACCCCAGTGCTGCCAGACTGCTCTCATTGAAGATCAGCGAGTGATCTTCAGCTTCTAATGTAAGAAAGGCTGGCCAGGGCCAAACCAAAATTCCCTCTAGCCCAGTGCCCTGTCTCCAGCAGTGGCTAGTTCAGGAAGCTGTGTAAGAATAGGACTTTGGTATTTCTTCCTGGCTTTTGGTAAGTTGTGTTTTAGGGACTTTCTGAGTTTGCGGCTGTTGGGGGACGACTGAAATTTTCGGCTGATCGTCCATAAACTTGTGTAATCTTTTCTGGATTCACCAGTGCTTTTTTGCCACTTTGTTTCTTAATCTTAGTTTACTCAAGTGTAACGCAGGTTAATTGTTCTTTTGCAGTCTCCTTATTTTCCCCAGTCTCTGAGCAGAAAAAGGCAGAAATGTGAAACAAGAACTATTCCCTTGTTACGGGAACATCTTTTCCAAGCTAAGCTGGGTTGGCTCTTGCTCTGGAGCCAGACCTGTGATGACTTCTCTTTCTCATAACAATAATAATTTTATTTTTCCTTTCATCTGTTTTTTTCAGTTACTGCTTTCATCATACTATAGGCCAGAGTCTCCACAAAGGCACTACCAAGGGAATAGAAAGGTCACAAATGTGGGATTTAGTATTAGATCTGCTCTCTTTATTACAGAGAGAAGTGGAGAAAAACTGCAGTTTTGAACCCAAACCTTTATGAACTGTCTAGTCAAGGAAGGAAAAGCAGGTTTGCATCCCTGGTTTGGAAAGTGCTGTAGTGGTTTATATTATAAACGTGATAAAAAAAATTAAGAAAGGGTCTATTTTCTGGTTTGGTTTCAGATATAGCTGAAATCTCTGAAGGGCCCAAGGTACAAATCCACTGAGGGTTTTAAAGCAATTTTGGCTTGGGTGGGATGTAGGTCATGGGTAAGCATATGGCAGTATTCGTCTTGAGCTGGAGGAGCCATAAAACTGAGGTTCAGACAGGACAAAGAGAGGGAAAAAGGAATAAGAAAGGGGAAATTACGGATCATAGAAGAGGATTTACTCAGAGGTGAACTCAGGAGGGATGTATTTTTCAGAGAAGGTAACAGGCAGACCTGGAGAGGTCAGAAATGCGAGAGGGGAAGGAGGCAACGCTGTGTAATGTAAGAAAAATTGGCTGGTGTGTAGAGGGGAGAGGTTTTTATTCTGTCTTAAACTGAGATAAGGGTCATCTGATTCATCGGGACCTGACTAGGAGAGCTGGACCAGCTCCATGTGAGTCATTTTCCTGCATCCTGAGCCATTATTATTCTTATTAAACCAAGAAAATACGCTGCACTCACATGATAAGATTTGGGGGGAAAAAAAGGAACAAGAGAAGCAAGGATATTTAGAGCTGAAGGATTTGGTTTGCTTACACTTGGCTGTCTCCCTGCCCAAGGTTGTGAGATGGAATCAGTCACCACTCAGGGACCTCCCCTTTATTGTTCCTACTGTGAGTGGCATCAGGGACGGAGCAGGAGCTGCACCTCAGCACTGCTCTGCCCTTCTGGCAGGTGGGGTCAGATCACGTAAATGTTGAAGAACTTTGTTGTCCTGGGCTGCTCTCCAGAAACCTGAATGCCAAAGTGAGCTCAGAGAAGCACCCAAATATGCAGATGTTTCGTATAAAGATGATTTTAGAGTTATGAACATCACAGAGGCGCCGAACTGGGCTGGAAAACTTTCTTGTGACTCAGCACTTCACTCACCCGTGTGAATGCAGAGGCACAGAAAAGTCAAAAACCATGGCAAAACACCCAAACCAGGATTTTTCAGAACTCAGACAGGAAAAATACACTTTCCACTCTGGTTCAAGTCTTTGGTTAGTTGTTGTTTAGCCAAGCTGGGTCACAAATCTGTGCAGTCATCCGGATTTCTGTGGGACTCATTTTTGACTTTTAAAATAAGTTTTAGTTTAAAATCTTTAAACATGTTGGCTTCTATTCACTGAAAATAACCTGCAATCCTTGAGCACATATAGAAGTGAGAGGGGGTAAAACCCAGTAACCCCAGGGACCAAGGCTCCGTGGTCCTTCACAAGCAAAGGATGGAGGAAAGGGGGCAAGGAAGATCAGCAGACATTTTGGGATGGAAGAACAATCTGATTGGAGATTGACAATTCCCAAATTGATTGGTGAGGTCACACAAGATGAGGATATAACTCTGCTCACCCCTAGAAGGAGAAAACACCCCTGGGCAGAAGCTGAGCTTGGTTGCCTGAAGCTTTACCTGTGGGACTGGGTTGTTTGAAGGGTGGTCAGTGATACTCAGGGGGTCTGAGGATGTTTCCCAGGGTCTCTGAGGTTGTCACCCCCTGTCCCTGTGTAGATTGCTGCTCTTGGCAGATCCTGTGTAGGAAAGAGGTTGATGAGCTGAAGAATCACCCCGGGAGACCCACCAGGGAGCCTGGGGACCATCCAGGTCTCACTGTGGTTCTTGCCTTTTTTTTTGGCTGCTGTGGTGGACTTAAAGGTCTGGATGGTGGGTTATGGGAGGAGGGAAAGTAATGAGTTAAGCTTTTCTTCCCCTTATCTGACCCTGTTTGCCCTGGATCCAGCAGCCAGTGGGTTTTATCAGTTCTGCTGTGACTCAGCTTCATCCTCCCCCACTTTATCCTACCTGATAGTTCTGATTTTGTGATCCCTTGCCTGGAAGAGAGGAACAGATACAGCCTCAAAGCACCCAGAGCCTGTGCAGGCACAGATGCAGCACCAATCCAGGGTGACTCAGAGTTCCATCTAAGGTAGACAAATCTGAAATGCACCCAGTTAACTGTGTGGGAGTCCTGTGGACCAGACTTTGGAGGCCAAGATCCTTCCTACTCCTCCTCTGCAGAGCCAGTAGGTATTCAGTGCCTTCCTTTCATGCAAAAATAACAGTGCACCAGTTTCTGTGTCAAATTTTCCCCCTTGTCTGACTCATGTGTTACACTGCTGTTGTCAGGTTTCTGTCCCTGTCACCCATGGAAAGGTCTGAATTGAGGCAGAAGTATTTTATGGAAATTTAGCCATATTACCTATTTCCATATGAAAAACAAATTCAGCAGCTCAGTCCACGTTACATCCAATTTCAGTCTGTGGGATCACTACAGCACTTACACAAACACTGGGCCCATGGTTTACAAAATGTGGTTTATGATTTAAAGAATATAAGAAGTGAAGGGAGAAGTTTGAGAAAAGCATCAACCTATGTTGCAGGATATGTTCAAATCTATTGACACTTCTTCTCATTTAGCTGTCAGAATGCTTATATTTCAGGCTTATAAACCAGGAGAAATGTCCAGTTCAGATGGACTTAACATGCCATGGTCCTCAGTGAAGAGACATCCCCCAGCTGTGTGTACATTCCCAGTCCACAAAGAGTTAAAAGCCCAGGTTTTCTAAGGTCAGTGTTGGCCATTCCCAAATTCACAGTCATAAGATGCCACCTCTTCTGAATGTGGTCACAAAATTGGGATTAATTAACTGCTCTGTGAAGTTGATTCAATTTTGGGCCCTTCAGCAAAAGTCATTGAGGGGCTGGAGCGTGTCTGGGGAAGGGAACGGAGCTGGTGAAGGGTCTGGAGCACCAGGAGCAGCTGAGGGAGCTGGAGGGGCTCAGCCTGGAGAAAAGGAAGCTCAGAGGGGACCTTCTGGCTCTCTCCAAATCCCTGACGGGAGAGGGGAGCCAAGGGGGATTGGGCTCTGCTCCCACAGAACAAGGGACAGGATGGGAGGGAACAGCCTCAAGCTGTGCCAGGGGAGGTTTATGCTGGATATTTGGAAAAATCCCTTCACCAAAAGGGTGGTCAGGCACTGGAACAGGGGCAGTGGTGGAATCTTCCTGCCTGGAGGGATTTAAAGCCATGTGGATGTGGCACTTGGGGGCATGATTTAGAGGTGGGCTTGGCAGTGCTGGGGGAACAGTTGGACTTGATTTTAGAGGCCTTTTCCAACCTGAATGATCCTGTGACCCTATGATTGCTCTGAGCCACCACACATGGAATGTGCTGTGTGGGACAGCCCTCAGCACATATCAGTTCCCAAACTGGGAATTCCTGGATTCTCAGGGATTTGTGCACCCACCTCTCCGTCACCACATGCTAGAAAGCTCGTGCCTGTCGTAGCACCAAGAAGAAGCTACACCATGCATTTATTTAAGCTTTTAGCCAGCCAAATTTTGATCAATATTCTACACTTTGAGAGGGAGTGTGCAGCACTGTGTGGTCTCTGCTGCTTCTGTGTGGCTCCAGCTAAACTTATTGAACCCTTTCAGAAAGCACAGATGCCCTTCAGCTCACCTTAGCTGGAGTTCTTTGGTGCCACCTGGGATGTGACAGGCCAAAGCACAGGCCAAGGTCGTTATTGCTGCTATTTCTATACAAGCATATTTTTAGTCTTTGGCTTAGGGAATTTTCAGAGGAGAAATAACTGGGAAAATGAGTAAAGATCCGTAGTTTTAGTTTACACAACTCACAGCAAGCTTTAGGTTAAGGTATCTAAGGTTAAAAAACCCCAAGGTGCATCAAGGCAGGCAACTGTTAGGAGGATTTAACCTCACAGCATTAAATTCATGTGCCAAAAATATAATTCTTCTGTGTTCAAAGACTATAAATTCTCTATAACAAAGGGAATCTTGCAAAAGGAGATTCCTGAATAGATGGCTCTCTCTGACATTGATGCATTTGTTCCAAGTTGAAAATTCAAACCGATAGTTGATGTAACAGTTCAAAATACACAATTGACTTTAAAAGTGTGGAAAAATGGTTTAGCTTGCAAATGAATTATGGGCATGTGATGGCACATCTGTTCAAACATGCTTTCTTGGTGCACTGTCTTTTCCAAGTCCTTTTTTTCTTCCCTGTGGTAATTCACTTGGGTGAGATTCTGCCATTTTTATTCATATTGTATAGTAGCTTGTTTTATGCATAACCTTGCTGATATAATGAAGACAGAATGAAGCTAAAATTTACTGGAGAAAAGAAAAAAAAAGAAGGCATTTCCAAGACATGTCAAAGATTAGAACCAAAGTTTCAGGTCACTTCTCTTCACATGAAAGTACCTATTTATATAGTCAAAATATCTGACCAGCAAAATTTGGGGTTTAATTTGTTTTCATGTAGTATTTGCCTTTGGGGGGAGAAGAGTTTTTGAGTTGAGTGCTCAGCCCCAGAACCAAATGCTTTGTCTCAGTTTAAAAGTGACTTGTAAGGAACTGAGGATCCAGAACTTGATTTTGATCTAAAACATAGCAGACAGTGCAAATCCCCACAATATGTCTCATCAAATCAACTGCTGTGCAAATAAAAGTCAGAACTGATGTAAGGTCATGTGTGCAATGAATCTCACTCTTATAATTCAAATAATGATCAAGGAAAGAAATTATTATTTTCTTTTATGACCAATAATGAAGAAATTTGTTTTGTTTGTCCTTTGAATGTTGAAGCATTACCTGAAGACATTATAAATTCAAGATTAGCTGAAGTACTTGAATTGCTGTGGTCTTTAACTTGCCTTCATTACGCCTTCCACGATCTCTGGGTTCATTTTATGCAGACCATATGCCGTTAAAAATAACTGGAGTTGCTGTATTTTATATGTACCTTTGTAAGCATTTCCAACTGCAAAGGGATTTTTTTTTTTTTTATAAATACAGAACACCCCCACAAGTTTTATGTTTTCATTTCACCTCTTCCCTTTTTATTTTTTATGGAAGTGCTACAAAGGGGAACTTTTGATAAGTATTACCAGCAAAGCCCAGTGTTGCAACACAGTTGAAGTGCTGCAGAGTTTCTATTTAGGGTTACCTGGCATAGTCAGCTCAGCCAGATGTACTTCTGCTGTTGGATAATCTCATTTGCTGACAATGTACATTGCCTTAAAAATATATATATATTAAAAAAAAAAAGGAAGTACCTAGGTGACTTATATCCAAATCACACATATTCTTTTAGTTAAAATGAAATGTGAGCTTGAATTTAGCCTTTAATTGCATTTCCTTCCCTACCTCAAACAAACAAATTTTTATAACCTCTGCAATGAAGAAAGTCATATTTTGTGAATTACTTGCTTGGAAGCTTCCCAGGAGCAAAAGTTATTTGGGAAATTTTCTATTATTTGTATCACTCACAGATTATTCTCCAGGTTCCTGACTATTCCGTAAGATAAATTATCCTTTTCAAAGGGTTTTGTGTATAAGTTTATTTTTATTTTAGGGCTTTTATCTGAGTTGCTATCTGGCAAATGGAAATTGTGCTTGTGAAGAGGGAAGCACAGCATAAAAATAGGATCCATCACACCGTGTTTGGGGGATATATAATAGAGCTCTTACAACATGTTAGGGACTTAAATCATCTCAAAATCTTATTTTTATAAGAATCTTTGCGGTGCAAGCTGTAACATAAATCAACAACAGAAAGGGGAGAGTTGTGTATGTATTTGAAGACATAAAATAGTATTGCTTAAGTGAAGCATTAAAAATAAGTATTACTCAAATTATCTTCCCTAATAAGATATGTCTGTCATTTTTTTTTTTTTTTCATTTAGCATTGGCTGCATTGTTCTGTCAGGGTTAAAAGATGAAAAACCCGGCCACATTTGAGCATGTGCTTAAACAAGCAAGACTAAGTATTAAATCTGAGTCCTCTGTACTTCGAGAAGCCTTTTTACAAGTGGAAAGTTGGTCAGCTGAGATAGTCCATCCATTTTCCAGAGTCTTTTAAACCTGCGTAACATAGTGAAGGTCCAAATGCTATAAAATCTTTTTTAACTATTGATACCTATTTGTAGATACCAATATAAATTCTGCCATAAATTTGAATAAGAAAATGACTTTATCTAAACAATGATTTGGTGCATGCCAATACTGTTGATATGACAGTGTTGTTTTCTTAATTCTCACACCGTGAAGGAAGGCTGGGGTTTATTTTTACACAGTCAAGGCTTCAAAATTATTGCCATTGAAAATCAATATTGGGCAGCTGCTAACAAAAATATCATGGAATGTATCTTTTATACAAACAGCTGAAAATATATTATTGAATGTACAGACAGAGCTTGAGCTTATCTCCAGAGCTGGGCTTAGTGCAGGAATCCACCTGTTTCTAGGCCTGGAATATAATATCATCATATATTAATTTATTTCCTCTATTGGCTGAGCAATCTTTATTTTCTAGCTCTGGATGATGCATTTGTGGCCATTTCACGCTTCCTTTTTGTGGACTGCAGGGTTAGCTTGGCAAAAGTGGTGGCAGCAAACTGGTTTGGAAGTTGTCAAGGTATATGAGCAAAATTTCAAGTTATCCATGAAATATTTATACCACTGCTGTTCTCAGACTCTCTTAAGTTGGCAGTGGTGCTCACAGAACATTTTTGAACTGTTGTGTTTAATTTATGCCACAAATAAAATCAGTAGCATGTCAATTATTACTTTTTTTTTAAGAACGCCCTAAATAATGACCAGTTTGGGAGAGTCTGTTCACAGGAGAGAACACACACTCTGTGACCAAATTCTTAACCCAGCCTTGCACATCCTACACCCCTGAAAGTCAGAGATTAGACATCTTTCGTGTTTCACAATCTTGTCCACCCTCTTTTACCAGGAAAGCAAAGCCTTTGGTTTTCAACTCACTTAATGTGGCAAAAGTGTATAATAAAAGCAAACAGAGGGAGGGAGGCTGGCAGGAAACTCTTGATCTTTTTACAGAAACTGCCTGTTTGGCTGGGCAGAAGCTGCTGGAGAGCTTTAAACATTCTTACATGCAAAGGCTCTTTGGCTTCAGTTTGGGGCAGACCAAAACCCTTTAGTTTCTAGTAGCTGCAGCCACATTTGCAGCATCCCTGACCATTGCACACAGGTCAAATACTGTTTAAACCTTAAGATTGTGCTTCAAAGAGCAGGATCTCTGATTCTGTTCCATTTAGGGCACTGCAACCTCTTCAACTCCTGAAGCAAATGATGCCCGAGCATCTTAATTCTTTAGAAATAAACCTTTATGCCTTTTCTCTCTTATTTTCCCCCTTTTTTACCCCACTCTGCCCATTGGCACCCCACCTCCACACTCTTCTTTTTTTTCCAGACAACAAACAGGAAAACCACAGACTTCATCAGCAAGCTGTGCTTTCCTCTCCAAAGCCAAGAGGCTTTGAGGCTCAGCACACAAATCACATGCTCGTGCCTTCACTACTCACAAACCACCCTGTAGCTCACTCCAGAAAATTATTAAACTTAGTAGGTTAAAAAAGAAATAAGCCATTTCGTTGTGGGACAGATACCTCAGGATGAATGCTGACATGGCCAGGATGAGAAAGAGTCCTGGGGTGGAGATTTAAAGCAAAGAGAGGGAATAATTAGTGAACATTTAGAGATTATAATCATTTAGGGAATAGCATGCAAGAGTTACCTTGCACACAGTTGTGCAGATGCCTCTGAGGGGTTTATTACAAAACAGATGATATTACAAGTTGGCAGTGGGGATGTTCACCATCACCCAAATAACTGGCAATGTGTTCCAATCCATCCCTGATCATTTTGGCCACAGCAACATCTATTTACTGCAGGTACTTATAGGTCTGTCTTCCTGTCCTACCTGGCAGTTGTTCTCAGTGGATTTACTCCACGTGCTGTTGTAAATCAGATGCAGGAGGCAGATGCAGTGAGGGTGAGGCCACACAGCAAGAAACTGCCTTGGCCAAAAGTGATGCATGACAGCCTGGCTTTTCTGTCCTCAGCTTCAACTTCTATTTGTAAATTGTTCTTGTTTTCCTTCTTTTGGCCAGAATTCCTCACTGCACACTGAGAGAAGCGATCTCAGCCCGACATATGTAGGAAAAGAATTAAAATGGAAATACCATTTAAAGCCTTAGGGCTTGAGTATGGCACTGCCTGCAAGAACCTGGCACTGGGAATGCAGAAGCAGCCCCACAGTCTGCTTGGAGGGAGTGGGGTGTATCTGTGCCATTGTCCTGCACGGGGGGTCTGCTGCCCAGTGCTGCCTGTGCCTGGGGTACGTGTGGCATTTTCACCCACCCTCCTTTGATCCCATTAATTCCAGGTGAGGGAACTGAGGCACTTCCCAGGTATGGTGGATTGACCTGGCTGTCACTGCCCTTCTCAGCTGGGCAGGGAAGAGAAAGTATAACAAAAATCTCTCGGGGCAAAATAAGGACAGGGAGAGATCCCTCATCAGTTACTGTCACGGGCAGGGCAGACTCATCTTCGAGAAATTAGTTTAATTTGTCACCAATCAAATCAGAGTAGGATAATGAGAAATAAAAAATAAGCCTAAAAATGCCTTTCCCCCACACCTCCCACTTCCTGGGCTTACTTCACTCCCAGTTTTCTCTCCCTCCTCCCCTCAGTGGTGCAGGGGGACAGGGAATGGGGGCTGTGGTTGGTTCATCACATGTTGTCTCTGCTGCTCCTTCCTCCTCGGGGGTTGGACTTCTCAAACTCTTCCCCTGCTTCAGTGTAGGGTCCCTCCTGCAACCTCCATGAAGAGGAGACAGTCCTCCATGAACTTCTCCAATATAAGTCCTTCCCACAGGCTGCAGTTCTGCATTAACTGCTCCAGTGTGGATCCCTTTCCATGGGGTCATTCCTTCTGGAACAGCCTGCTCCAGTTTGGGTCCTTTCTATGGGGTCAGTCCTTCAGGAACAGTCTGCTCCAGTGTGGGTGCCTTCCATGGGGTCATTCCCTCTGGAACAGCCTGCTCCAGTGTGGGTGCCTTCCATAGGGTCAGTCCTTCAGGAACAGGCTGCTCCAGTGTGGGTCCCTCACAGGGTCACAAGTCCTGCCAGCAAACCTGCCTCCAGCTTCCACTTCTAGGAACTCCTCACAGAAACCACCCCTTGTTACCAAAACCTGGCCACACAAATTCAATACTCCAGGGGACAAACGTGCCTAGGACTGGTGCCAGGTGGCCTCACTCACCTTGATGTCACACACCCCATGGCATGTCCCACCCTGTGCCACCACAGAGGGTGGCCTTGGGCTGTGCCAGCCCTGCAGGTTTTGTGGCTGAGCTCAGGAGAGGCACCGTCTGCTCCCTTCCCGAGCACAGCACGATATCTACACACAAGGGCAGACAAAGCCCTTTCAATTTGCTCCTGATTTTTTCCATATTCTGTTTATGGTGCATTACCTTCCCTCCCCTGCGTTAGGGGAATGTCACTGTGTAGCTCCTGCTACAAGGTCTGGGTAATGGAGAAGTTTCATCACCTCTCCCCAAACTACAGAGCCAGGCAGGGCCCTTCCTCAATCTTCCTTCTGTCAACACGAAATACACACTGTTATGGTTATAACATGAAGACGAGGATCCTGTTTTATCTCAAAGAGTGGAAAGGTTTACAAAGGGTTAAAACAATCTAACCTCACTTTTTTTCCCCCCACCCCCTTTTCTCTTCTTTTTTTTTTTTCACAATGGCGAATGTTATTTATATTAAAGGCAAAACCAGCACAGCTTTGCCAGGTCGAGCTCACTTCTCTTTGCCAGCTAAAACACAAAGCAGAGTTACTGCCTTTTTGGTACCTGCAAAACAATCTGAACACAGTGTTCTGTCATCCTTTGAAATGGCAAATGGAAGTCATTTAAACCAGATGAGTGACTGAGAGGGGAATTACTGCACCTACAGCACAGGATATACAGTATATGCACCTATTTCAAGAGAACTAGAGTGGGTGGCCGGAAGAAAGGAACTTTTTTCCTCACTTAACCTGTAATTTGACAACATCTGCAAGGAATTATCCCTAGTACTGGCATTGTAATTGTTGTATCTAACATCAATCACTGGGCAGGGGAGGTTGCTTTAAATAGATGTTAGCTGTGTTACAGTCTCAAAACATGAAAGCAAAAAAAAAAAAATAAAAAAAAGAAAGGAATGAAATATGTAAATTGGTAGAGAAATTAATTGCTGGAAACTTTGACACTAATTTATTGTTTAAATAAGACATGTAACCGGCCAGTGTGGGTGACTGTTTTGGTTTGACCCCATATGCTTTGGCAAGTGTTAGAAAACAGAGGCCACTTCATTCCAATTTATAAAAATTGTAACCTCTTTTTTTCATGTCTCTATTAATGTACAGAAGAAGAAAGGGATTAGACTGACTCATATTTTACACTGAAAGGACAGCAACTAGGAAAGGTTCCATAAAGTGCAGGTCTTTAAAACAAAGTCCTTCCTCCCCAGCTCTTTCAGTGGGATTTCTGCGTTTGACTTCATCAGAAACACGATTACAGGGAACAAACTATGCACGTTTTTGGACAGCGAAAATTGTAATTCCAAGCATGCTCCAGATTTCCACCAGCAGCTCAGCAACTACAGGAGTAAACTCATATTCACAAGTTATCAAATTTCCAGCGTGTATCCAATTTTGTATTGGGTTTTGATTCATATTTGTGGCTGGATGTGAATCAGATCCAGTATTTGTTTCTCAGAAATGTCATGGAAAAGGAAATCATTGGGTGCTCTGGAATTCACGGCCAAATGCAATGCACAGCACCACTATCCAGCCTGAGAGCCAGAGGAATGGTTATGATGGGCTTGGGAATTGTACTTAACCTGGGAAAATGCTTTAGAGATAGAGAGAAGAAAAACCTTAGTCTGTAGTGTCTCTAATAACCACCATACTAAATTTATATATATACATATATATATGCATTCTTTCAGCCTGAAATATTACACCACATTTTTAGAAGTTAGGCAGTAAATGTTCCTTTTCTTTTTTTTTTCCCCTTTTCTTTTTCTTTTTTTTTTTCTTTTTATTTTTTTGCCTTCTCTGTCTTTCTCTCTCTCTCTCTTTTTTTTTTTTTTCTCCATTTCTCTTACAGTGAAAACACTGATAGGTCTTCTTGGATTCTCTTCCTCAAACTCTGGCTGCTCATTTTCCTCACCTGAAGCCTTGCCTGGAGGCAGATTTCCCAGCTGTGACTCACATTTATGTGTTTACAGGATAGGGAACCTTTTGCTCAGGAGCTGTTGCTCATAAGGAACCCATCATCTCCAACAGGATATCCCCATAAAACCATTTATGGCATATGTGGAGTAAAGTTCTCTTAATAATTCTTACTTTAACATCTCATCACATAAAGTTCAATATATTTCACTTCTTTAAGGATAAAATGGTGGTTTTGTACATAGTTGCCATTACCTATACATCCAACAATTTGAGTATTGGTTAATGGGTGTATAATGTAGCATAACAAAAGTATCCTATTACTTTAAAGTCAGTCCTCACAGATTTCATTCTTTTCATCTAAAAACTCTATAAAATTACCCAAAAAATGGTCCAGCTGATGAGGTTGGAAGGGCACAGCTCTGTCACAGCAAATGGATCCCGTAGTTATCACATTGCATAGGTGACCTGCTGAAGGTGTTTTACTTAAATTCAGTTGTAAAATGCTGCCATTTATGGTGAGAAGGAACTCAGAAAATGCTACTTTGTGTGCCAGGCAATGTTTACCTTGCTTTTCATAAGGGGGTTAGGATTTTGTTATGAAATCTTTGAAAATCCCCTTGAAAATAAGCCTTAAAATCCTACATCCTTTTAAACCTATTCCAACCCAAGAGGTGGGTCACTCCTCGGGCTGGTTGACCCAAGGGGCTCAGAGATGATGGGCCAGTGAAGTCCATGTCATACCACGCAGCTGATAATCCTCCTTGCTGTGGTGCTTGGCCTGGAATGACCCCTGGAGAGCACCAGGGCAATCACAAAACCCTGTGAAGAGCAGACCAAGAGGTAGATCTGGTTCTAGCAGTGAGTGGCCTTGCATTGATGCTACCTGGGAACCCTTGTTTACTTTAACAGGATTTACCTGAAAAGCTAAAATTAACCTATTTTTTGTCTTGGAGTACCTGTTTGAGGAGAACACTCCCCTGGCTGCTTGTGGGCTGCTTTTGCAGCTCCAGGCTTTGGCAATATAAACTACTTTTCTAGTTTAAGTTAAGCAAACATCTTTAATTGACTAAAACTTTTCTTCTTCTTCTTTAATTTGCTGCTGAGGTGAAAGACAACAAACCTCTATGTGCAAAATTGTCATGTGTGCATGGTGGAAAGGGTTGAAATCTGCAGTTCAGCAATGGGTTTGTCTATTTATTTTGAATGTTGTAGTGGTTCATTAGCAAACTTTGACATGTGGGGTGACCAGTTTCAGTATTTATGTCATGTTTTTGCAGAGAAGAGACCAGCCCAGCTGTGTCTGTGGTACGAGATGTGCTTTGGTGTTGGTTGCTGGAAGCCTCTCAGGAGTAGGTCAAGAGGCAGAATTGGGAGGGAGGACATCAGAAGGGTGAAGGCAATGACCAGGACGTAGTTGGGACCACCTAACCTTCAGTATCACTACAACACACAGGTACCCAGAGCCCTGTGGGCATCCTGATGTGGACAATGGCATAGAACATACTTAAAAAGACTTATTTATGTTCAAATCCTAATTATCTATTCTGGAAGTGTGTATGCCCTGCTGTTCTCAAAACATTTGGAAACTTCACCTCCTGACACAGGAAAGTGTAAGCCATGAATGGACAAAGATTTGTGCAGAGACTCCAGGACAGCACAGGCTCATCCTAAGCCTCTGACCAGGCAGCACCACTGTCCTTGTCACCACATGGCCACTCTGTCCTCAGGGAATTTCCTTCCCTGGGAGTGCCAGTGCCTGCACATCTACCCTTCTCCTGTAGACCCTCCCTGCCCATGGCAGGGGAGTTGGAACCAGATGATCCTTAAGGTCCCTTTCCAACCTAAACCATTTTGTGATTCTATAATTCTGTAAACTTCTGAAGACCACAGTTCCATGTATAGCCTGACTGTAGTGCCAATAAATCATTTATTTTCTATACTATCATCATAATTCATAAAAATTCTCTCCCTCCTGGGGGAACATTTTATCATCTGATAAGGGGCAAGAGCAAGCCAAAAATATAAGGCCCTAACCAAATGATAAATACAGGATGACATAAGCTATAAAACATAAAAGAGTGAGCGTGTGTAATACATGCCAAGGATGGCTGAGGATCAATTTAAACTAAATGTTTTCTGTTAACACGAGAATTTTTGTAAACTGGAGAAAATGAGAGGGAAGAAAAGAAGGATTTATGGAGTAATGTGTGGGAGGCCTGTGGTGTTAAAACAGCTACGGCTGGGGCATGTTTGTTCTACTGTCTCAGGAGTAGCTTGTCCTGTCCTTACTCTCTCTCTGGCAAACTTCCTGATGCCTTTTGTTGGACACACTGGAAAGTTGAGGTTTGATGTAGCTGTGTTTCCTTGCTTGGATGAACTCAGAAATGGAAAGCATTATTCAGAGAATTGAGCATCCACCTGACGCAGCCCCACCGGTGAAATCCAGCGACTCACGTCAATCCTTTGCCAAATCCATTTTCCATCTCCCTTTCCCGTGGGATGCTCACCTTCTTGGGCTGCTCTGATGGCACTATGGTTACTCAGGGCATTGAGCAATATCTGTCTGGCTCCACGAGGAGCCTCATGTGCTGGCAGTGGTTCTTGTGAGGATGACAGTGCTGCTCATCTTAGGGGAGGTAAAACCTGCTCATTTATCGCTCAGGATTTTCCAACAAATTCATCATCATCACGCTTTAGGCTTGCAGTCCACTCCCACCCCCAAATAAAATCCATTTTCTGATCCATGACCTCATTCTGCATACAATATTTCAGCCCAGCTGCACGATTGGGTCCCGTATTTGCAAGACTGTAATTTCCCTGCCAGCTCAGCTCCTTGCTCAAGTTTTTTTTTATGTGTTTTTTTTTTATTATTTTTTATTCAGGCTCATCACTACTTTGGCTACCTACATGGATACAGTGAGGCATATCACTAAGGCACAGACTTTGAGCCAGGAGAAGCAATCATACAACCTCCACGAGGCCAATCCTCCAAAGCTTCCCAGCGGGGAGCACAGATCACTAATCATTGCAGGTCTATTTATGAGCTGGGAGAGCTTTCCAACTCAGAAAAACTTGTGGAGTTTATTTCAGGTACCTGCATTTCCAGGCCAATAAACATTTAACCTTAACTGTATCAGAGAAGAAAGGGAAAATACATGTAAACAGAGAGCAGGGCTTGAACCCTCCTTCTCCTCTTTTAAGTGAGAGCATGGGCACATGTAGAGCGAGCAATTCTTAGATATATAGCCCACCTAGGTAAAGCACTTTCAAATGTACTTCATTTATTTATTCTAGGCCCTTTTTTGGCTCAAAATCATCAAAAATTGCTGTCTCTAGTTTCATTGTGCCCTTTTGAAATTGTCCAGATTTTGCACTAAGAGTCTAAAGCCACAGCAAAGGAGCAGGCCAAGAGGAAAAGCTTTTGAAGAGTTCCCACAGCTGTGAAAACACGGGCCTCAGGCTGTGTGTAGAGTTACTTCAAACAGCTGCTTCAGGTGACTAAACACCTTGAGTCTCATTCATCAAGTGTTGTTTATACTGGCTGACAGACCAGACTTGGAGAATTAACTCTGAGAAAAAAAGATGTACTACATACCAAGTATGGGAAAGGAACCCAGTTCCCTAAATAAGAAAGAAAGGGGGAGTAGGGAAGGGGGGGGGGTGGAAAGGGGGAGGGAAGAGTCCCTTTAAAATAAAACAGATGAGGGCCAATTTTATTTCATGTTAATAGGCCTTTTGATGCCCTTTGCATGTTTAAAATCAGAGGTGAAGGGGTATCGATGGTTTGCCACTTCGTAATCATGCAAATAAAAGCGATTTGAATGATCCCTGTGCCTTGACAAAAAAGCTCAGCTAACCTGGTGTAAAATCTCAGTGGTTAATTAGGAACCTTGAATAAACTATTAAAACAAGACCCTTTTTCTCAACTATCCTCTACAGAGAATATCAGGGGAAAAAAAATGCCCAGAGCCTCCCTGCTCCCGTTTAGCATCAGATTGTGCAGATTCCACCCGTAGTTTTGGTGCAGGACTTATCACTCAGCTTGAGATAATATTCTTTCATCTCATATCCATATGAGAAGGTGACATGATAAGATATTTGCAATCGTGTAACTGCTTTGCATGGATCAAAAGAGGAATGAAAGAAAATGACACGAGTCAGTGTCAAGTGAAGTGCTACTAGTTAAGTAAGCTTTAAATATTGAAGGGGATTTTTAATATTTCCTTTTAATCTCAAAATCTGTCACTTGGTGATTTTTTTTTTTTTTTCTAACGTTGGAGTTGTTGCTAACAACATTTTCCATGGTTTCATTCAGTCCAAATGCGAAAACCCATCCCATCTCAGTCATGGCAAATGTTGTAATTCCTACTGGCAATTTCTCATCCGCAACCCGGGCAGATTTCAAAGAAAGGGAGATGTTTTTCAGGCACTGGGATACTGTTGGGATCCTGATGTTTGAACACTGGCACTAGAACATAGGCCAACACTGAGATTTCGGTGTTTCTTTTTTTTTTTCTTGTTGTTTTTTTCTTAACAAGCAGTCAGACTGTGAGGGTGAACGCGCTTCGAGAGACAAAAATAGCGTTCAAAGGAAGAATTTAGAATCATAGAATATTATTTTAAAAGGAGATTGTTTCGGAGGCTGTTTCCCTGACAAACTTGGTAAATAGTTTGGCAGAAAGTGAAGCTGTTGGATTTGCATATGCATATATAGGGGCTGAAGAAAAATACCAGGTGGTTTTACTTCCTAGCTCTTTGGAATAACAGAAAGTTGATGGCAGTAGATTTACATCTTATTCTTTGGGAAGAAAAAAACCCAACAAAACAGTTTTTCTGAAAAGCAGGATTTTGAACAAGAAAATAGAAGAGTAACACAGTTAAAATTTATGTGGAATATTGATGAGCCAGTTTCTCCTTTTATTTAGGGTGAGCTATGTCCTTCGCAGAGAAGGATCTCCCCATTGGATTTTACCTAGGCTGAAAAAGGCAATCCTAATTGGATTAAAGCCCCCCTAAGTAATCCAATGTATATCCAAAATAAGAAGATCAAATGACTGAAATAATATCTTATTCTTTTCCCTCTTGAAACAGTGATATCACTGGAAAGGATTAAAAATTAAGTTGTTTATGTCCCCAGCTGACATGATTTGGGACAATTTCCCTTGTCATTTATAGCAGAGTAATACTGGGCTTGTGGCTGATATCTACAGCAGGCAGAAATTTAGGGATGGGAATTGAAAAAACATGGAAAAACTGCAAAAGTGGTTTCGATGGCAGAGGTGCTATGGGATGCTGAAGTGGGGATTTAGGAAGGGCATGGGTTGGAAAAAGTGATCTATTTAAACACAACCAGCTGGAGATGCTCAGGGTTGGTTGGGGACCTCAATAACGAAGAAGTTAAGCACAAATTCCTTCCAAGCTGAGGAAGGTTTGGTGTCTCAGTGTCCCCTCATGCTCCCAGCTCTCTACCCTGGTGGCAACACGGAGCAGTTTGTGCTGGCTGAGGGCATTTAGGCACAACTGCAACTTAAATCACCGAGATTAATGTGTAGCTGTGGTCATACACAAAATATATCAGCTGAATATTGGTTCCCTTTGCAAGGCTCCGGGGGGAAATAAAATAGATTTGCAGCGTTTTTTTTTCAATAAATTATTTTTTTCTCGAGTCCAAACAAAATATTTTTTAGTTCTGTTTCGCTCATAATTGTGGACTTGCGCTGCTCCTTTTCACTTGGAAAGGGGTGAATTTCAGAGAGCTTTGGCAGCTCAGCTCGTGTTAAAACATGGTGGGCTCACAAGTTTTGATCAGAGAAGGTACCAGGGCCTTTTGGGGCACCGGGATTTGCGCGTGTGGCCACCCCGGTGACCTCCTCGCTGCCTCTCCGGCGTGTTAGAGCATCTCTCGGGAAATATTCCTGCCTGATGGTGAACCTGTGATCCCAAGGCTCGGGGAAGAGGGTAGGCAGGCTCTGCCTCACCCAGGTGTCACTGTTTTATGAGGTGAGTGCCTCTCTCCCTCCTTGCCATCAACGCCGTGTTCTCTGCCAGGCTTCGAGTGCTGCCGCCCCGGCTCTTCATCCGGACGGGGCTGCCAGGAGCCACTTACATTTCTGTCCCTTGCTGGGAGTTGAACACTCTCCAGGTCCCTTGATTTCTCCCCCCTCCTCCTACTTCCAGCCTGATTTATTTTTTTTTTTCTGCTTTCCCAGTTTGATAATACAAAGTTTGTTTGTTTCCTTAATTAAAACCGAAATTTCCCTGAAAAAGCAGAAGTGCCTTCAAGGCCCGCAAATATTCTCTTTGCTCCCTTTTACTCTTGCTGCTAATTGCAGTTTTGCCTTTTCTGCGAATCAGCCATGACATTTACCTTAAAAAAAGAATAATCTGCCCACTGGAGTGAAATTAAAAGAATCTGATGATAATAAGAATCACCATTAGTAACAACTGTGTAAATATGGTGTTTTATAGAGTGTGGCTCCACATTTTGCAAGGGAGCTGAGAAACAATCAGATATCTCCTCTTTGGACAGCTCAGAGGACAATTAAAAGGTAATGATAATCTGAAATACAGTAAATAATCAACCAGGGGGTGTAAACGAGCCCTTCTCATTTATTAACATCACAAGAGTCCTGGTGTCAGTTTAGAGCAGCTCAGATCACCTTCAGTTTGCCATGTTTCCTTAGGCTGAGCTTGGTCTGCTGGTTAAACAAAGGAAACAAAGCAATAAATTATCTAGAATATACCTGGGCTCAAGAGGCCACATTAAGCTTTCACAGCTTGCTATTTTCTTCACGTAATTTCTAATTTATTTGGTACTTTAAAAGTTTGTTTTGGCTGGGATTGAAATCTAATTTGCTCTTCAAAGAAACATAACAATGGAAACACAAAGAGGAAGCTTTTGTTCTCTCTCTAGGAGTTCTGAAAGGTAATAATTATGAAATGATAAGATTCTAAATGAAAATGTCACTTGCAAAGGTTGAGGTTGAAAACAGCACAGACCTATGTAAAACGAGAAAAGTCACATTTGATTCATGAACATAAATATAACCAGAATGATTTAATTTTAAATCATCTGATGATTTATTGTATAAATATTTTATAATTTTGAAAGGAAATTCTTCAAAGCACTGGTGTCTGCGAGAACACAATGCAGCTTTGCAAAAAAACACTACTCCTGTATTATTAATAATAATAGTAATAGTAGAAAGATTAATAAAATATCATAAACACAGACTAGAAGAATAGTTATTTGTACAAATTCCAAGAACTGCTACTCAACAATACTCTAAATCAGATGTAGGAGTAAAGTTTTCAGTTGTCTCTGTGCTCTGCATGGTTAACAGTGATCAGCATATCAATGGTGCTGTTTTTCCCCCCACTCAACAAGAGTCTTACGCCTCAAGCTTTAAAACAAATATATTCCTTCAAATTTGGCTTTATGAACTGCATTTCCTGAATTGTCAGGAGAAATGTAACCCCTTGCTTTGCTGCTACCTGCCTGCCTTTCCTCCTGAGGTGTTCCTGTAAAGGGTGAGCCACTGATGTTTAGAAAAGCTGTTTGCACACACATGACCTGTCTCCTTCTGTACATCTTGACGAGGTAAACTCTCATTGTCTGCTTGAGCAATCTATTTTGATGGAGCTTTCCCATGAATTATATATGCTGGGTTTCCCCTCTGAACACAGGAGTACATTTTGCAATGAAAACCTTGGTTCAGTACTGGGGTTTAGTGTCAGGCAGCTGTTGCTGCCCAGGAGAATGACCTGATAGTGCTCCTCCTGAATTTCTCCTGCTGATGTAGAGCTCCCACACAGGTATTAAACATTTTCACATGGAAAAGTTTCAAAAGAGGGGATGTTGGTGGGGGATGTGGAGTCAGATGTAGAGAAGGAAAGGACACGGTGGTCTGCATTTCCTTGCTGACAAAAACCTCTTGGCACTGATTGCTATCTACATCCCATTCCAATTTTCCCTCTGAAAGAGATCAGACAGTATTATCAACTCCTTCTCAGTTTTTTTACTTCCTCTGAAGTCTGGATGTAACTGGTGACCCAGGTCCTTTTTTTTGGCTGGTGCATTTATTTTGTCCCTTGATGTCGTGCTACCTGTGAGGCAGAAGGGACCATCCTGCTTCCTGAGCTCGGGTTATGTGGGATCTGACTTGCATTAAAAGTTACTTTTTTTCAGTACCCAAAAGTTAGATGATGATTCCTAAATATTCACAATTATTCTCTTTACAGAAATTCTCGTGTCTGGGTGCAAGTCTGGGGAAGTTTCCCTGCAATCTTTTAGTGGCATCAGCTTTTATTCTGTTCTTTTTTCTTTCTTATACTGAGTTTCACAAAAACAACGAAACCAATGTTTTATCACTATATGAGTTGGAAAATGGAATTTTATCTAAAGTTTCTGTATCTCCACATTGTGGGATACTGGGTGATGATGAAATTCTATTTTCAACCGTGGCACATCGCTTAATTCTTGCTTTAAATGAACAAAATCACTTAAAGATCTGAACTAAATCTGGCTCTAGTATTTTCAGGCAATTTTGCCCAAACAAACAAAAAGGCAACACAGGTATTCATTTGAATAATCAAAAAAAAAAAAGTTCTGACAGCATTTGTACCACTTAGATTTCCTTTTAATAGTGTTATTAAAAAAGAAAGATCACATGACTATGATTATTAAAATTATTGATATTGTTTAAAAAGGAATTTGCTGGAAGGTGTGCTCAGAAAATATTTTAAGAGCATATACTAATTAAAAAAGATACTTTGGTAGAATTTGTATAGGATACCAACTTTTTAAGGATTTCACAATCTTCACTTACAAGACTACAAGCTACTGAAATATTTTGTTCTATCACAGTGTGATAGAGAAGCCAGTGGACTTGCTATGAACCGACTAAAAATGACTGGAGGGTGGGTGGAGAAATTGGGGGAGGTGTAGCTAATATTCACATTTTATTTTACCTTCTCTTTCAACTTTTTAACACCATTTTTCTCATGGTTAAAATGGGCTCTCTATCTTTGCACTCATAAAATGGCCAGTCTCTTCTGGAACAATAAAATGCAGCCAGTGTTTCAACCTCCTCTTCCTCACATGTGCATTAGCAGGACTTTTGTTGGTTAAAATAGTGGACTTTCTGGTGTGTTACTCTTATTCCTATTGTGAATTTAGAAATACAAAAGAAAAGCTACATAACTTGTATAATTATTCCTAGTTGTGTGGCTTGTACTTTAAATTATTTATGTTGATTAGCAGTAGGTTAATGGTCGTTCAGTTCATTAAAGTAAATTATTGTGGGACATTTACACTTTTTTCAGACTTATTTCTTTCTAAAATAAAGGCTAATGGGTGAGGATTATTGAATACAAATTTCTCTTGGAATTTGAGTGGTGGAACCTAAAAAACACACCTACAAGATTTTTGGTGGGCTCAGTCTTACAGGAAAATAATAATTGTATGAAGAAAGACCTTAGAGGGGACAAAAATTCTTACCTGAATTTTAAATCTATTTCACAGGAGAGAATAAAAACTTAAAAACCTTCTGTAGGTCAGAAGAAGAATTTCTTATTGACCCCACTGAAGATTATGGAAGGGGAAGTTTTTATGTGGCTGTAGGAAATATTGCTGTAAGGAAAAGAATGACCTCACGTTCAGACACAGGCACATTAAATCCTAAGTATCTGGCACATTTAAATACTTCAATAGGCCTATTTTTGCATGTGAAGAGTAAATAAATATTGGGAAAAAAAATGAAGTTTACTTAAAAAAAAAAAAGATGCTAAAGCAAACATATAGGTATTGCATTTTTATGTTAGTCTTAAAACAAGCCCAAGGCATTCTCCCACACTTTTTTTTCCCAACATTATCTCCACCTGTAATAATAAAACATCTCTTCTGATTACTGTGCTTTCTATTATCTCATGTCTGTATCTAATTTATTTGCTACCCAGCCTTACTTTTCCTGTGTTAAAGGGTTCCTTCTCTTGTGGTAATGTAATCCTAGGTAGTGATTTAGGAGGTGGATGTGCCCCTAGCCCCCCAAAATATTCTTTTTTTGCTGAAAAAAGGTGTTTAAGTTGTAAAATGTTTCAGAACAGGATGTATACTAAAGTAGAAAATGGGGCTACGTTTAAATGACATAGTTTTAAATTCATATAAAGGGTGAGACAACGTTGCTACTTTAGAAATATGGAATTGCAAAAGCAGAGAGTACAGTGAGTTTTAATGCCCTTCAAAATATAACACCCTCACAATGATTCCTAAAATACTAATATATTTAGAGTGCAAATTTGGTCATAGTTTTAATATCTGTGTTCTCGAAGTTTTTGGGACTTCTTAAACTCATATAGAGATTAAAAACATCAGAGTATTCAAATGCACGTATAGGACTATTGATTAAATTAGGAGAAGCTTTCCACAACACATTTGCAAGGTGTGAAAAAGGGATAAATCCGTTGGGTTTTTTTGTGCTTTCTGACTTTCTTACATGTGTGTATTCATTGTAGAGAGCTAAAAGTACACTTTCACAACTAGTTCCAATACGCTTTTTGTGGCAAAAATCTCACTGCAGGTCTCGTGGATGCACAAACCCCTTGAAGTCCATGTCAGTGGGAGGCTTTCCATTGTTTTCCATGGATATTGAAACAGGCCCTTATTATTCTTCTAAGGCATAGTCTGGTTTGTTGGGATCCCAAACCCCTGTGATTATCAGGACAGAGGAGACAGTGTGTGTGAGTGAGTGATTTATGCTCTGCTTGTTTCTGTTTTCTCCAGAACATGGGTTTGCTACAAGATGAACTCTGATTGCAGGAAATCACCCACATTGTCAGCAAATTTGCCTGTCCTTCTTTAGCATTAGGAACAGCCCATTTTTCATGTTTTAGAAATATTTTAATGCTGGACTTTGATATATTATTACCACATGGTCATATCACAATAAACTTTCCAGGGCTCACATACAGACTTGAGGATTCTTAAAAAAATAGTATCAAAGGAGCAATCCCCTTGGGTCCCTGCAGAGATCCAAAGGAAAAGCTCTCCCTAGAGCTGGCTAAGTTTTACTTTTCCCATAGATAATCACAGTATGCAGGAGTCAGGGGTTCCAGTCTCAAATTTACCCAGAGAATGAGGAATTTTGGGAAAAGCAACATACAGGATGGGTAGGAAAGATCCAAAGGAGGAAGTGCCAATCTGCATAAAAGTGGTAAAACAAAAGTGTCATAAAAAGTTCTAAAATATTTAGATATGCTTTTATCTAAATATTGATATCAAGGGGAGTTTTAGGTACAGAAAAGTTATGTAAGTCCTAAATTTCTGCACGAAACACACTACACTGTATTTTGTGGGAAATTATGAACCTGTCCTTGAGAAGGCAGCAGGGGTTTATAATCTCCTTTGTCAAGAGGAATGGGAATTTGCCTTTCCTACAAGTTGTTTAAGCAGGGAGAAGTAGAGGAACAGCTGATTAAGATTCTCCAAGAGTGGAAGAGTTAGTCCTGAGCCAAGTCTGATGGCCAGGTGTGTAATTTTGGAAACAATTTGGGTTTGGATGGGATTTTTTTCCTTTCAAATTCCCTGTAAATAAAAGAACTGTGATTCTCTGAGCTCATTTGTACCTACACTGAGAGCAGGGCTGTGTTGAGAGCTGAGACAGCTGAGAAAAGGGCTTTGTTTTCTGTCATTAGCTACAGGAAAGGCCAGTGTGGCCATTTGAACTTCCTTCTCTATCCCATCAAAGTATCAGCCTGAGGATCAGAAAGCAAACAAATAATAAAAAAAAAAAAAAAAAAAAAAAAGGCCATTATTTTTTATCAAGCTTGAAATTTCTCTCTTTGAGGCTGGTCAAGTACTGGAAGAGGGGCCCAGTGGGAATCTTAGGAAAGGTTATCCTTGGAGATGTTCCAAACTCAGCTGAGGAGGCCCTGGGCAACATTTTTTAGCTCTAAGGTTGGCCCTTTTTTTGGGATACTGGACCAAATGGCTCCACATGGGCCTCCCAAGCTAAGTTATTCATAATTCCATGATAAAATGATCCATGCCAAAGCCAGGTATATGTAGTTGAAGTTTGTCTTGGTCTTCCACAGCATTTCCTGATTTCAAGTATTTATTTGGGAAGGCAAGTGGACTACAATTTAATTTTCCCTTGAAACTTGTTATTTTTTATCTATAGGACACAAATGTTACTCAAATCTTTTGTTTTTATGTGAAAATAAGAGGAATGTTTAGCAATTTTTAGTTGATTTGACAGAAGTATTTTAGTATTAATGTATTATATGATTACAAAGTAAAATGTTAAAGTATTAAAGCACTTTGCTTTTGCTCTGGCTGTTCAGAAACACTCTGAAATATTGAAGTGCAACAAAGAACCACTAAATCAAAAGAAATTAATGCAATATGTTGAAATAATGAAAATATCACTGGAATCCAAGAGGTTCCCAGTATCTCCCATAGCCTGCAGTCTGGGAATTTGCAAATGCCACTGAGCAGGTTGTCTGGGAGGCCATCCTGCTTAACAGAGCTCAGTTCCAAAGGTAACCCTCACCTCTCCAGCCTTGGCAACACCCCCTTGCACCAACCAAGCCTTTGGGTTTTGGAGCTTTTTGGGTTCTTTTTTCCTTCAAACTCCACCTCATTCACTGCCATGGGTTCAGCATCCAAGCATGCAAAAAAAAAAATCTCTTTTCTAATTTTGTAAAAGTTGGAGTCTTAATCCCTTGACTTTAAGTGGTGAGGTTAAAGAAGTAACTAACTTTTTTTTTTGGATGGAGTGAAGGAAAACGGGACCTTTCGTTTCATATTCCTTTAATTCTTCTGAAAGTGAGACCTTCCACATCTAAGATTGCTCCTGGAAACTAATTTCAAGGTTTCCAGTTGCATGAAAAACCTGTACCCAGAAAAATTTTTACCATTTTCTTTCCATGTGACTTCCCATGTCTTGTTTTTCCATCTGAGGGAGAAACTGAGGGGTCATTTTGATAATTATTATTTCCTCGTAACGATAAAGCCTCATCCACCCCATCTTAAAGTCTCAAATGTAGCTGAGATAAACTCAAATGAGCTCCCTGCATTAATAATTTTAGTCCTGATTGGCATATTTCCCTGTTTCTTTGGTGGTAGGAAGCAAGTTTACTTTATAATGATCAAATAGTCTCACCTTTCCCCGTGTACCTTTATTAAAGGATAGAATATTTGTTTGGAAACGTGTGACACATAAAGCTGTGTGGATTTCCAGGGCAAATGACATCTCTGCCATAGCTCTGCAACCTGGCTTAAGGTTCCAGTATAATAAGTGAGCAGAAAAATAGATGTTGTTTACAGCCACCCAACCAGAATCGATGTGTTCTTCTAACTTGTTGTTCTCATTTACATTTGCAAATGAACAGTTCATCAAAATAATGTTTTATAGAATCATAGAATCATAAAATGTTTTGGGTTGGAAAGGACCTTAAAGATCATCTTGTTCCAACCCCAACGACTTCTACCAGCCCAGGTTGCTCCAAGCCCCATCCAACCTGGCCTTGGACACTTCCAGGGATACAGGGGCAGCCACAGCTTCTCTGGCAACCTGGGCCAGGGCCTCTCCACCCTCATAACTGAGAATTTCTGCCTAATCTCTAATCTAACCCTGCTCTCTCTCAATGTGAAGCCATTCCCCTTGTCCTGTTACTCCATGCCCTTGCCCAAAGTGCCTCTCCAGCTCTCTTGGAGCTCCTTCATATATTTTTTTCTTATGATATTCTGGATATTTTTTCTCCAGCTTGCAAGTAGAAATTCTTTTGATTTCTTTCCTCTTCTAGTTCTGTTTCTGTTTAGCAAAACCAGTTTAAAATAAGCCTCTAGATGTTCCTGTGCAGTTGGAAAAAAAGTGTGTTGAATTTGATTTTGAAACAGGAGAAAGTTCAAGAGATTAGAGCCTGTTGTTTTATTTGAATCAATCAAATTCCAAAAGATATAATTTGCACCTGACATAAATGGGATTGCTGTTGTCCTGTCTTCTCCCTGGGAGCCAACCTGCTGCTTTCTGCATGCAAGGATGACTTAGGCAGGGGTTTTAGACCCTCTTCTTGATAATTCCCCCTCGGAATCTTTAGTGCAGGCTTGGTAGCCTGCATTTATTTGCATTTAGCTGCACTTACCATCTATTTGCTACTTAAAAGATCTAAACCTGCCTGTCCCATGCCAGAGTTGCTGCTCCTGCTGGCTGGATGAGCCATTTAAAAGTGTGGCTGTGGCTGTGCAGGTTCCTGTGCTGTATCCATTCCTCCGACATCGGGAACACCACCCATCGACAGCAGGGCCCATCAACAAGTACAGGCAGAAAACGGCCAGGAATGTCAAATATTTATCCCTTTTAAAAAATTTAATATGTTCTCCTGGGGCCTGATTACAGAATTTTTTTTAATGCTTACAAATTTCTTCAGTGCAACAGTACTAGTTTGTTTCCAAGGAAACAAATGTACTTATACTGCACTGCACACATTCTTAATCATTAAATTCTATAATCTCCCTGCCTCGTTCTTTCTTTTCCTCTCTCTCTCTCTCTCTTCCTCTCTCTCTTTGAATGGGTAACTTCTAAAAATTGTTTGGTTTTTTTTTTTTTATTGGAGTCCCCAGATACTCTTTAACTGCAGGTAAATTTTCAAATATGTTCTCAACAAAGGATTGTTTCAAATTACTGAAAGAAAAAAACCCTTAATTGTCGAGAGCTTTTATGAAATCATCTTAATCAAGATAAATATGTATTCTTTATTCTTCTACTATTTAATGTGCAAATTTATTTTTCTGAAGCGGATCTTTAGTGTGGTTTGATGTGAAATGTCTGGGTAGGAGTGATATTTAAAAGTCAATCTTAAATGTATATTTTTTTAATTCAGGCTCTGCAGACTATGTATGTTTATGCAACACTGTTTCTGTACAGGAAAAAGTACAGGAAAAATTAAGCCTATATAGTACAATACAGATATACATATTTACATAGAAGCCCCAGGTTTTGAATATTTCATTCAAAATATACTAAATATTAGCTGAGGACTAATAGGAGCTCACTGGAGGGACGACACATTTTTAAAGTGACATCTTAGCATTCAAACCATTCATATTCTTCAGTGTGAATGTAATTTTTATCTAAATGATTTCAGAGGAAAATTGATTCATTTGACTATAGTGCTCCTAAGACCAGTGGGAAGCTCATCATCTTAATATTGAATCTGTAAATCCTTTCCACTAGGGATGATTAACAGCTTTGTCAAGTGTTTATTTTACTTTAAGAAGAATATGTAATTTCCTGGCATAACTCAGACAGATTTCACTCTATTTCTTCTTTTGCATGTCACATTCATGCTGTAGGTTAGCGTGATCCAGCCTACCTCTATTAGGCTTCTATTTTGAGCAGTAAAAGGATAGCCTAATAAGTTTTCATAGTTTAATGAGCACACATCAGTTTGCCCTATGATTCATTTATACTTGATAAATAAAAACCCCTCAGCAGTCCTGATAAGGAGTAATAACGGGGAATTACTTCCAGATGGCACTTTTGCCTTACTACACGTGTGGTCTGAGCTGCCCATGGGATGTAAACCCGGCATTAGCGCAGGGATGTGCTGCTCACGGGGCTGGGAGGTGCTGGCAGAGCCTTCCTGGTGGCAGGACAAGGACAGGCAGTGGGGTTACGGGGAAGTATTTGGCTGTGCAGTGACATTTACAGGCTCAGCTTTGCACGCAAATCCAGGGGCGGGTGGAAACAACAGGGAATGGGAAAGGCTGTCCTCGATGCAGCCGTGATGTCGTGGCTTAATTAAGACACCTTAGTTGGACTGAAAACAAGCCCATCAACAATAAGAATGAAATTGCTAAAATCAAACAGATTTTATTGCTACAAGCAGCTTCAATGAGCAACAGAGTGGCCTCTAAAAAAAACATAGATTTTTTTTTTCCAATGGCTTTGACTCGAGGGAATGGCCTGGAGTTGCGTCAGGGAAGGGCTAGACTGGATATTAGGAAGAAGTTCTTCACCCAGAGGGCAAGAGAACAGGCTCTCCAGGGCAGTGGGCACAGCACCAACCCTGCCAGAGCTCAAGGGGTGTTTGGATGATCCTCTGGGGCACAGGGTGTGACTCTTGGGAATGGGCCTGTGCAGGGCCAGGAGCTGGACTGGATGATCCTTGTGGGTCCCTTCCAATTCAGCATACTCTGTGATTCAGTGATTCTGTGACTGACTGTGTGATCATCTACAGGTTCTTTATCATCTACTGTGTCAGGCAATAACAGGTTATTGCAACATGCATATGCCCCCCCAAAAAACCCCAAAATATATATATATACATATCTGTATTCACACTCTTGCAATTTCCCATGTATAATGATTTAAGTCACCAAACACCACCATCTCCACCACGTCTGTCAGAGTTCAAGAAGCATTTGGACAATGCTCTCAGGCACATGGTGGGATTCTTGGGGTGTCCAGCTCAGGGCCAGGACTTGGACTCCTTGTGGGTCCCTTCCAACTCAGCATATTCTGTGATCTTTTTGGGGGGATTTAATCTGCGACTTTTTCCTTCTTTAGCTGCTTATATGAAATATCTGAGTGGTTTTTTGGCCACAAATGCAGTGCTGAGGAAGGTACTCTATAAAAAGGGGAATGAGGGAAATGTATATCAAGAGATTCCTGCAAAGGTTTGCCAATCTGAATTATTCTCATTTGTAGGATAAAGGGGAAAATTGTGTCCTTGTGCTGCTGGTTGTCCAGCTATATCTCAGCTTTTTGGGGGGTTTGAGGTGGGAAGTGCACATGAAAAGTTTAGCCAGTAATGAGCTGTGTATGGTTTGAACCTCCTTGTGCAGACTGGCAAAATAACAGATTTCAGGGGGGAAAAAGAAAAAAAAAAAAAGGAAAGTTTGCTGGAATCTACAGTTTCTCTTCCAAGATGAGATTAATTACAGCCCAAACGATCGGTGAACGCTCCTGCTTTTAAGAATAAATGTTGTGAGCATGATTGCCTTCAAAACAGGAGTGACACAAATCTATTCTGCTCCTGCAACGGTATCATCAAGTATTGTTTGGTTTGGGTGTTTCTGCAGAAAGTGCTCCGTGCTCTTTTCTCTCCAATTTCCTGCTCAAAGTCTAAAATAGAAATTGCAGATTAGAAAATCCTCTGAGAATGGGGTTCAGCAAGTGAAACTGCTTGAAGGTAAGTTTCATACTAGTTTGACTGAATTTAATGAGCCATTGTTAGGAACCAAGCAAGCAAGCATTCTAGGGAGGCAGGAGGTATACACAAGCTGTCTTTTTAAGAAACCATTGTAAATCTGGTAACAAAGAGAGCCTGACTTTCTCCTTGAATTACCATGTTGACAAAAAAAAAAAGTCTACTGCATGCACTGATAACAAATGAGATACCTTCTGCTAGTAAAGAAAATTAGACCTTAAATTTAACTCTCTAAAGCCTAACGTGGAGGGCAAGGGAAAAGCCAGAGTCATGCTGAAAACCAAGCTGTTGCTTCAGTGAAACACAGGCTGTGTATAACTCCTTGTTCTGAGACAGTACATTATGTGCAACTTTGCTGTATGATTAACAAATGGGTTTTAACAGAGACTAAAAAGGGGAGAGAGAGGGAAAAAAAAAATAAACCAAGCTGTGTCTTTAACCAGTAGGGATTGAACAATTCACTTTGTTACCTGGGAGGCATCAAGGTGAAGGTCTCTGGTTGTGAGGGGCTGTGCTCACTCAGTGCTTGCTAACCTTGGGCTGGCTGCTTACAACGTGTATCTTTGCTGTAGCCTGAAAAGGGTTTTTTAATATTTAAAATTATTAGTTTATAGTATCCATGTAATTTCTTCAGCCATAGGGCTTTAATTTCTTTGATGTGCATCTCTGTTCCAGCTGGTACTCCTACCACTCCTGCTGTCTCTTAGCCCTAAGTAAGGTTTCTCTCTTTGTTAAAGCTGGTGCCACTGATTTATCTTCAGCTCTGAGAAGGGCTTTTATCCATTTTAAAAGTGATGCTGCTGAGACAGCTTTCCCTTGCCCTGAGAAGAACATTTTTTTGTTCATATTTGGTGGTTAGTTGGAATTTTTTTCTTTTTTTTTTCTTTTCTTTTACAAAGTGTTTTTATACAGAGGTGTATTTCTCTCAAGTTGTCTATGGGGTCCCTTTACGCTCTGTTTGTTGCCAAAAAAAGCTTTTTGGGGAAAACAGCAAATTTCCCCCCTTTCTGAGAGCATGACTCTCCCAATCCCAATGGGATTACCCTGAAATATTGCCCTAAAAAGGATCCTGGTTGCACCATGGAAGACAAGAACTGAGGTTTTCCTCACTCGGTCTATTTTTGCAGGGAAAATTAGGCTGGACCTTTCCCCTTAAAACATTCAAGCCATGTTTCTTCCCTGCAAGTACTGGAGTCAATAATTTCCTCATGAATCATGCTCCTAATTTGTTATTTAAAGTAAATACATCAAGTTTATACACTTGTGGCTTCCTGGACTCACCTTCCTAGATTGTTTTCCCTTTTTTAATCTATTCTGTACTTGGTAGTTCAGTATTTTTCTAGAAATATACTTAAGATGAAAATGGTTTGAATTATCTTTATACAGATAGATAAAGGCAGCTTTTGAAGTCATCTGGTCTTCCTTGATGCCTTGGGTTGTAGGAACACACCAAAAACATTTATTTTTTTGTAGCACCTTTAATGCAGACAAACCCTGAAATGTTTTATATTCATCCCAATAAAAAGGAACATCTATAAAATACCTGAAAACTAATAAAATACAATAGATTTAGATTGAAAAGATCTTATAAAAAGTCTGCAGATCACTCTTAAAACTAGAAACAGACTGAATGTGGAAGTGCTGCCCAGGAGACTGGACACTAAAGCCTATTTTTCAGAGGATCCTGAAATACCCGGAGCAAGTCGCAAATCTATTGTGAAAAAAAAAAGTTTATTTACTATTAAAAGTAGCAAGTCATTCCCTCAAAGCCAAAATTAACTTGTAACTTGGTATAACTGAAGGCCCTGCTGTCATCTACATGCTGAGAAAGGGTTTCAGTCTCTTAAGAGTTTTTTTTTTCTTGGAGTCAGTCAGAATTATGAACGATCTGGGATATCTTACATTGCCTGCAGACCAGACAAAATGCTGCTATGCAGGCCAGCAAATAAAGCTTTACACTAATCAAATGCTCTGCTGAATAAAATATGAGCGTGTTATTTTGCATAATAAATAGCCAGCCAAAATATAAAATGAACAGTAGCACTAATAAATAAATAAGATCATCTAAAGCTGGTTTTTGGGAACAAAAACTTCAGACTTCATCAATTCTGGAGGTTTGTGCGTGTGCACATGTGAGTACGTGTGTGTGTGCTCATTGGTGTGTGTAAGAGCAGAGGAGTGATGGTGTCATATAAGATATTTTCTCTATCTTTTTGGTCTCACTCTCTCTTTGGATCATTAATCCAGAAAAAGCAAGTAAAGAAACCCTTCTTCCCGTATCAAGGGAGTTGGAACCAGACGATCTTTACGTTCCCTTCCAACCCAAACTATCCTGTGACCTGTGTTTCTTTTCTCTCCTTGCAAAGCCAAAACTTTACAGTCAGTTTCTACTTCCCCAGAACAAAACAGATCCTCTTTGCACCGATATAAAAGCAGTTCAAATATTTCATTTTTGGTGGCTGAGAGCCTCTGCCTGCACGTAGATGAACGAAGAAAGCCCACAGGAGGGTGAGTGGCTGCCCAGAGCATCTTCCCAGTTCCCTGTGCTCCTCTGCACATCTCTGCTCTTTGGGGAAGGTTTTTCTCCCATCAGGAAAGACAAGAAATATTTTTCTTATGTGCAGATTTTCAATGAAATAAGAGAGAACAGCCTATTTCCATAGTGAAGACCTGTTATGTATAATAATAAAAAAAAAACAACTGGGACAAGGCATTTTTAACCAGCTCTGCCTCAGCTTTGAAGTCCACCTCTCCTTTATTTTCTACCTGAACACAGATTATATGAAGATGTTTAAACAGTCCAGAGTCAAATTAGATTTTAAAGTTAAACTAAAAGTCTGTGGGACAGAAGTGGTTTTTGGTATCCCTGCCATAAATCATGACAACAATTGAAGCAAACATAAATAGGAATTCTTCCTTCTTTTTTGGGGGGGGAAGTCATGTGTCACCTGTCACCACTGGCTACCACCAAATAAGTTACAAAAATCTGGAGATGTCAGCAAATCTTCAGTTACCTCATTTCCTCTTCTCTTTTTACTCCTTGGTTTCCAATCACGGGAGAGCATCTGCTTATTTTTGGAACAAATACCAGGAAACTGCCTTGCATTTGCTCTTTGCCTTCAGATTCTACTCTGAGACTACAACAAAATAGCAGGACTGGAGCCAGGCAGGGATTTTTTCAGTGAGTGGAAGCTCTCCATGGGGCAATGTCTAGGTCTCCAGGGATGGTGGGAGCAAAGATGGAGTGATCTTGTCTCAGGAATGCACTACATTCAACCCATTCCCAAGTTTCTCCTCAAAAATCACACCTAAAGACACCCACAGAACGTGTAAATCTACAATGGGAAGATTATGTTTTATTCCCTTCTTTTTTTCTTCCCCCCAAACCAGACAATTCCCAAGGACAGTCACCATTATTTCTCAGTGTATCTCAGGTTGGGACAATTTTGTCCTAAACCTGCAGCTGATGCTTTCAATTACAGCTTTAAATTTTCCCCTTTGATGACCACAACCTTCATCTTCCCCTCTTCTTCAGGACACCCATTCTTTCCACATCTATTTAGGGAAAAAAACACCACCTCAGATCTCTCACTTTTTTTCCCCATTACCTCCTAATGCCCAAAGTTTAATCTTCAAAACCGCTCTCCTAATTTATCTCAATTAATGCCCATCTGCTGTTGAGGGGAACACCCTCGCCCATCCTGCTGTCAGAGTCCTGGATATCTATAGATAATTTCACATCCCAGTCCCCCAAGTGTGTGACTTGCTGCTTAGAATCCATAATGCACTAAGTATCTCATTTTCCATATATATATCTTCAATTAAGCCACACTGGAGGCAGAGCAGCCCAGTGATTATTTTGCTGTTTAGCACTTGTTTTTTGGGTTTGTTTTTTTTTGAAAAGTCCGTTTGAGAACCCAAACTTCAGGCTGATACACCTCAAATGATGCTTAGGGCTATAAGCTTCACTAAAGATCTTCCTGAACTTGTTCCTTTATCTGTAAATTGAGGTGAACATTTCCCACAGTGGCAAATACAGCAAAACCAAATAAAATTAATAACCCGTTCTCATAACAACCTTTTTTTCAAAAATTATTAACCCTAAATAACTATGATTATAAAAAATATTACCTATTTGTAAGTAAGATCCTTATTTATCATGAATTTATTCTCAATCAATAACTCAGGTGTGTCTTTTTGTCTCTTTGACCTCTGGATATGCTAAAAAAGAATAGTAAATAAATCCTGTGACTCGTATTCCCATTCCTGCTCTCTACTGAATATATTTTCCTTGAAAACTTCTTGCCTCTCCTGTTGGTGTTGGATAATACCACATTTTATTAAAGATCTGTGAAGCGTTTCCTAAGATGTTACATGGTGTTTTTTTTTTTTTTAAAGACCTTTTAAGCTTTACAAAATCTTCTTGGCTTTGCATAGGTGATAACAGGAAAGAAGAATAATGAGATAAAACCTCTTCCTTCAGGTTTTTTTTTTTTTTTTTAATTGAGGAACAAATTGTTTCATAGGCTCTCATTAATTATGCTCATGGATTCTAATGACAAGGTGCCAACTTTCACACTTTAAACAGGTTAATTAGGCAGGTAGTAATGAAATTGGGTGATACCTGTGCCACAGCTCCTAATAATGTGCTTAAATGTCTGTAAACCTGAAAGGATATTTGCAGCTCCAGCTCTTCTCAGCACTGCATAAATAAATGTTTTCTACTTAATAGGCAAACTAACTTTAAAGTCACACTTTGGTCACCATTGTTATGTTTCACGAAGTAGATGTTGATATTTCTGCTCTTTTTAAGACTATAAAGGGACACCAAGAAAGCTGGAAGACCTCAACTGAGTGTTTATTTTCCTTCTATCCACCGGTCATGTGTGTTAAATATTTTAATGCTATTTCTTTCTCCCCAAAATAATAAAATTAAACTTAAAAAAATTGCTCTTCTGGGATAAAATTGGTGCAGGAATATGAGCAAGTAGCAGGAACTGAGGTTAGCAGAGTGACATGTGTGCACAAGGAAGGAAACACTTTGAGAAAAGAAAAGAGAAAATAACAAAAAACACAACAAAAAATTAATTTCAGGCTTCCAAAAAGCAAGTATAAATAGCTGTATGATTTACCTAATTTAAGAAATATCTTCTAAAGAATGCCAGAGAAGTATCCTTAGCTGGAAAAGTTGCTAATGGCCAGTTGTGTTGGAAGGGATAGAAAGAAATGCTTGAGTTTCATTTTTCTACTTGAAGTTTTCAGGCACAATTGGTTCAATAATTTATGACAAACAAAATATTACACAAGTTTTGTCTTCCTTCTTGCTCGTGATTTTGCTCACACAGCTATTTTGATTTCTAGGAAAGTATTTGTTATTTCTAAATATTTACTGGGTAGTTTATGCAAACAAGTGTTGGATTTATTCATGCCCTGATCATTTCTACCAGTCATTGTTTATAATACACAATTTGTCATCGAAATCACATGGGTGTTGTATCCATTCTCTTCCTGAATATTTGACTGCTTCAAAAACAGGGAATAACAAGGCTGGCAAGTGAATGAACAATAACAAAGCCCTTCCTCGTATGAATTTTTGAACAAATAAACATTTAGGCCAAACTTAAAAGGTCTTGCAAATATTTGGATGAATAAACCAGTCAGGGCTCATCTGAGCCCTCACCCAGAGCAAATAACATGACCCCATAGAAAACAGCAAAGCAAATTTCCAAGGCATGTTTGGAGAAGTGATCTTCACCAAGTATTTGGGATTGTTTGACCACATATGTCCCAGTGTTTACTCCCAGTGAGCTTGAAGGCATCTTCCTAACAAATGAGTTCGAATGTGAACTGAATTCATGGTATCTGTGCTATTTTTTAAAAAAAAAATCTTTAAAAAAAAATTTTAAAAAACCCCAATAGAACAAAATAGGATTTTATTTTTACATTAAGTTCTGAGATTTATTTTTTTTTTTAAATAATAGAAACTTTCAGCAACATTCTGTTGACTGATGAGAAGCTTCACTATGGAAAACACCAGTAATTTTTTTTTTTACTTCACAAGTGAACTCTTCTAATAACTTTTTGCTCCGTGTTTTATTTGTTTGTTTGGGTGAGGATTGCTTGTTTTCTTGCTTTTAACCGGTGGGATCGTGAGTTGGGAACAATTTTCTTCCCTGGGATAGAGTTTAATACAGCTGGAAGTACGGGGAAGTCAGCAAGTAATTGATAAATGCAGTGAGTAAATGGCGGCTTATCCAACAAAAACCAAATTTAAGTTCTCAGGACTAGGTGGTCTAAAAAGATTAAACTCCACTCTGCTGGGGTGTGTTGAATAATGATTGAACACTCAGAGCATCTCAGCCCTGCATCTCCCACTCTTTTTATTTTACACATTACAATTACCAGCCATGATCTTCATTCATCACTTATTGTGGGCGACAGGCCATAATCCTCATTCATGACCAGCTATAACAAAAAAAAAAAAACAACAAAAAAAACCCCACAACAAAAAACCAACCCAGCACACAAAACAAAAGCCCTTCATGCTACTTAGAGAGAACATGACATTATGCAGAGTTTCCCTCATTCTAAGAGCAGTACAGAGATATAACAAATGCTACAGCAGAGATGCTTTTAAAGCATTTGTTTGTTTTAAAAAAAAAAGATGCAGCTTCCCTAAGTTGTTGTAGGGAAGAGAAAAACCAGGGTGGAATTGCAAACATGTATATCATTACTGCAACTGCATTCCATTTATTTCCCTTTGCAAAATAAATTACATAAATGGGGTTTGTATTGTTAGCTATTCTTCATCCAGAGATTGGGATAATTAGGTTTCAAATACGGTGATGTTTTAAAACACATTTAATTTAGTAAAATTGGTAAGGAAGCTGCAGCAATTAAAAATAAAGGACAAAAGTTTCTTTTGCCTTCCTGGGTAATTTGGGGTGAATTTAGACTATGGCATTAGAAGTACAAAAGGTAACTAAAAATGCCATTAAATGAAATGTTCCCAGTCCAAGCAATTTCCTTCTTAACAGAAAGTAAAATGCAAACAGAGATTACTAAAACCCTGCTGTGTTTAATTTAAGTGTATGTAAGCCTTTTACTCACAGTTATTTTGTCTGGAGATAATCATGTAGATCCTCAGTGGTCAGAGCTGTGAAGCGTGTGTTGTCAAAAGTTGCTCACTCTTTGATTCCCCCTCGCTTCTGTCAGCCATGGTTCACATCATGCAAGCTCAGCTCATTCATCTTCTGACAGGGTGGGATTCTCCCATTTCTGTCTCCATCAATTTGTTCCTGTCGCCTCTGGATTGCTCGCAGGAACACCGAAAAAGTGTGTGAGTTGGGTGTAAATGCTGATTATTTCTCTGGCTAAACAGGAACACACTGGAGGGATGGAGCCCTTTAGCTCTTCCAGCACGGCAGCAACAGGCAGGGGTAGGGTTTTAAAAACAGGGGGAAATTCGGCATCTCTTGTAGATTCATTATCCTGCAGAAATCAAAGAGCTGGAGATGCATTAGATACAGAGCTATGCAATGACAGAGGCTGCTCTGGAGAGGTTTGTGCATCTGAGAGGCAATTACAGGCAGCAAGAAATTAGGGGCCAGTTGTAGAGTACAGTCCTGTCTTGGGCAAGGAGGTTAGTGGGGAGTTTTGCCCACAAAAGAAGTGCTGTGGGGGAAGTTTCTTTTGTTACACAGATTTTTTCTGTTGCTGCTTTATACTGGTACCATATTTCTGGTCTAAAAGTGCTTCCAGAGAAGTGAGGGCTTTTTTGCTATCCAGCTCTGGAAAGGCCTCGATTCATAACACTGTGTAGACAGTCACTACAGCTTCCATAGGGACCAGAAATTGCATTTCCCACGATGCAGAGGAAGCAGAGTGGATGTAAAACAGTTTACATTTGCCAGTCGTAGAGTGTGGAATAATTCCAGCAGCCACCAGCTGGGGATGAGCCAAAAGCTGGGATGCAGCAAAAGCTGATGTGCTGCTCCTCAACTGGCAAAGGCAAAATTGCAGCATCCCAGGATTCAGACAAAGCAAAACGAAACTGGGAGGTTTGAGTGCAGCCTGGCTGCCAGCACAGCCCACCCTGTGACCTTAGGAAACACCTCAGACCCAGCAGCTGCTCTGGCTTGGCTTGTCCTGTCAGGCTCACTCACATTGCCCTTCATTTCCAGCAAGTGCCCATGCTGGGGCTGCACATGGATTTTACAGCCAGGAACAAAATGTAACATATTTTTAGGAGTTCGGCCCCTGAGAGACTGGAATGAAAAGAGCAAATACACCAAGCAATGGTCAAGTGAGACATGATCCAAAAAAAAAAAAAAAATGCATCTCATAGAATTGTAGAATCACAGAATGGTTTGGGTTGGAAGGGACCTTAAAGCTCATCTTGTTTCAAGTCCCCTGCGATGGGCAGGGACACCTTCCATTACCCCAGGTTGCTCCAAGCCCCCTCCAACCTGGCCTTGGACACTTGCAGGGATGGGGCAGCCCCAGCTTCCCTGGGCAACCTGTGCCAGGGCCTCACTAAACAATTTCTTCCTAATATCTTATCTAAATCTCCCCTCTTCTAGTTTAAAATTGGTCCCCCTTGTCCTATCACTATCTGCTGATGTAAAAAGTCACTCTCCCTCTTTTGTATAACATTCATGTCACTGAGGTGTGACATCAGTGTCTCTTCTGGTGCTAGGTTTTGAACCACACAGAGATTTGGTCACCAGCTTCCCCCCCCTGAGCCCAGGACCCAGGTCAGCACATGGAGAAAGGCAACTGGGGGAAAACATCAACTTCCCACTGTCCCAGATGCTTTCCAAAGACAACTCCTTCCACTGTGGCTGGACATCATTCCTGACCAAAGCTTGTTTTAAAGAAAATGTTTTATTCTGTGTGGTTTTTTTTCTTTTTTTTTTCTTTTTTTTTTTTTTTTCATGGTAGTGTGGTGCTTGGGTTTTTTTGTTTGATTTCTTTTCTGTTGAACACAATAACATTACTTTTTTTGCTCCTGGGCTACTTCTGTGAACTCAAGCTCAATTCACTCCCACAGAAAAAATTATCACATCTCCTACCCTGCAGAAAAAAAAAAAAAAAAAAAAGGTGTTTTCTTCTGTCATCTGGGCAGGAAAACACAAAGATGACCATGATATTAAATAAGACCTTAATATCTTCTTAGATTTTTCTCTTGTCCTTGGCACAGTGAGTGAAGGAGCTCTGACACATCTATTGCTTTTAATATGAGAGTAAGCAGAGAATGATGGCAATTACCCCTCTGCAGGGAAGAACCTCTGCTGGAAGGCACCAAGAGCCCTGCTCTGACTCTGCTCTTCTTTAATGTGCTGCTCTGGGAAATTGAATATGAATTAGTGGGATGCAATGTGCAGTCTGGCTCTTCACTGCACCTGGCCTGACTTCTGCAGCAAAATGTGATGCTCCTACCCCTGGCAGGGAGACATGACTTAAATAAAAAAAAATATTTAAAAAAAAAAAAAGAATTTTTATACAAATAGAAAATTATAACAAAATCTGTATGATTTTCATTGGCTATAAAGCGCTATCAAATAGCAATTTTAAAGCAGTCTTTAGTTATGTTGGGTGTTTTACCTTGTCAGCACAGCTCAGCTGCTCTGAGTCTGCCACAAACTTCTCAGACAGGAGATTTTTCTCAGTTACAGTCCTTTGTCCTGTAGGAATCCATCTGACAGCAAATCTGAACAGAAGCACCCTGTCCCTAACACACCATCACCCTGGCACAGGGAGACACTGAGCATATGCAATAACTGGTTGTTAACTAAGGAGGGATCAGAACTCCATGTGAAATCTGTCAGGGAGCTCTAATATCTTAATATCAGCCACGTCCTGGAAAAGAGGATTTTATCAGTGATAAAAAAATCCTGTTGATCCAGCTGCCATGAGAAAGTACTGGTCTGGGGTGGTTTTGTGCACGGGGGAGGACAGGCAAGTAAAACAGTTTCATTCTTTCATCCAACATTATGATTGTGGTCAGGAACAGGAAGGGTTTCTGTGCCTGTGCTGGTGTATTGTCATGATAATTTTGCAGGGAAGAGTTACAGTGTGTGTCAATGAAAGGAAAAGCATTTCTGGCCAATTAAGATGAAATTATAAATGCTAGGAAAATACAGATTCTAGAAATGCTAGAATACTATGAGTCTTTTGCCAATTTTTTTAATATTAAATAGACTACAATTTGGGAGAAATTATTTTCTGTGGAGCAACCTCTTTGCTATTATTTTTGATGATGGTCATCTCAGTCATGTCTCTAGATTTTCATGATATATTTTATTTTTGTAGAGATCTGACAGAAAGCTTGTATCTGAATTCAATTATCTGCTGGAGAATGTGAGCCACTCATGTGTTTCAGGATGACTTTGGATTGCTATCAAGATATGTTCTAACCATAAACTACTAGGTTACCAAAAAACTCAACTTGGAGGACAGTTAAAGCTTAAGGTTAGGAAATGATCAAAAGTACCAGTGACTACCTTTAATCATAGCCTGGTTTGCCAAGATGAATTTCCTTGGTATAATGTCTTTTCTTCTGTACCAAATTATGGAAGATTACAGGCTTTTTTACTTTAGGAAAGTCTTCTTATTTCCCAGCATAAAATGTTATTATCTACCTGATGAGTATTGTCTGCAGGAAAATGCAAATACTGTGTTGGAACAATATTGTTTCTCATTAGGTCACATATTATTAGACACTTTAGTCTTAGTTCTGTTTAACCTTAAAAAAAAAAAAAAGCCAACTGTATTTAGGGTTCTGGAAATGAGGTTTTATGGAATGATATGAATTATGGTTATGTGCAGACACTTGGAATAAAACTGCTTCTGAGCAACTAGAGGAAAAGTTGCAATATTTGAAGTTTATAAAAAGCTTCAGTTTGGAATGAAAACAGTCCTTTCGCTGCCTCCCGCCCTCCCCCTTGGTCTCCTCTTGGCACTGGGAAAATCCTTGCCATGAAGGAAGTCGGGATGATGAGCAGCTGGTCGTGCCAGGGAAGCCTAGCAGATGCAGTGTGAAGAACTTGCTCCTCTTTAATTAAAGGGGGGATTAGAATCAGCTTCTGGATGCCTCAGAAACCACCTTTTCTCTCTATCGGGAGCAAATCTCTCCCCCTCATCTTGTTCTCAGACACCCAGGACTCAGGACAGCTGAGCTTTCTGATATTCTTAAAATTAGATAAGTTTACACTAAATTCTGCTTCTTGCCAGATATTCCTTGTCAAAATAGTCTTTCTCAGTCTTCAAATATCCCTTTGCTCAAATTGCCATTTTCTGAATCAGAGAATTCCTTGGATCAGTGCTGAATAGCTGCTTAAATTGCTCATTATACACAATCTTCTGGTAAACATTTTTTATATTTGGGAACCATTCCTGATTTCTGTGAATGCCCAGTTATTTTTAGATACTTCACAAACAGTAGCTGTAGGTGTTCACTTATTTTTCCCTCTGACTATTTCTATTCATTCTTGGTTCTTGGTGTATACTGTTGATCCCCTAATATGATATTTCCCCCTGTCTCTTCTTGATTAGATCATTGAAGCTTTTTCAAAGAGGGGAATAATTAATAGCGATTGGTGAATAATCAAATCAAAAGGCAATTAATGAATAATGCACACCCTGCACAAATTTTCAGACATTGATCATCTGTTAATCTGGTGCAATGTTTTGAATTCAGATATTTCTTCATTCATAAACTCGTCGTGTGTAAGCAGGGCTTGAATGGTGCTGGGCAGTGAATGACAGCAAAGAAAAATCAGATTATTTCTTATAGAAAAAGAGAGAAACAAACCCAAATCGTATAATTGTTGCATTGTTACAGCTCTTCTCTCTAGGCTTTGGTGACTCAGTTCTTCTATTCCCGTCATCACCTAAAACCAGGGACTAAATCAAGATGTTTTACAACATGTTGTGCAGCCACTGGATATTTCCATATGCAGTACCCAAGGTCCAGGAACTTTGTGGTTGCTGGGAAATCTGGGAAACAGCACTGGGATGGGAGCTCCCTGGGAGCCTCTGACTGAATCTTTAGTGAACAGTCATCTCCTTTGATAGATGACTATTTTTGATGGACTCTTGGTCCCTGCTTTGGGACACACACAGTTTTGGCAGCTCTTTTTTCTTTGCTTTTAATTTCCTCTGATGTGCAGCAAGTTGGAGAACTGGGAAGGCTTCAAATCTCTGTTTGGAAAATGATGCCACACAAAATTTTTCATAGTTAGCCTTGCAGGATCAGAAGGGTTTAACTTTTCTCACTTGGTTCCACCTAGTGTCTCCCATTTCCTTTCCTTGGGACTCCTCTTAAACAGTGTCGGGGAAATCTCTAAGTGGGTTGATGTGTGTCCTCTCATCCAGGGCTGGCAGAATTACTGCTGAATTTAGGCATGTGGCCACCAAGGGGACACCAATCTCTTCCCAGCTCCTGGTACAGTCTGTGCATAGAAAAAAACACAATCTGCAGAAGGTTAAAATCATCATTCTGCTCAAAAATGATCTGTCTCCAAGTAACTTATGGGAAATACTGAGAGAGTCCTAACCCTGCTTCTGTTCATCCTTCACCACTCAGAGTGCACAGCCCTGAACCCTCAAACCAGAGCACACGGAGCTTTTCCAAGCTTGGACAGATTCCTCCACTTCTGCCTCTTTGAATTCACAGCTTCATGTTGCTGAAGTCATGTTGAGAAGTCAACTAAGCACCTGAGGACCAAAGTTTAGGGATCCAAGTCCATGTTGGTAAAACTCAGAATTTTGGGTGCTTTAGTCGACCTGACTCTGTGTATCTTGTTTGGGATGAAAGATGCATTAAGGTGTAAATTCAGTCTGTTCTTGCTGGCTTTAGCTGTTGTAATGTTTTTAGGCTTTGCTGTGCTTGCTTCCAAAGGGAAAATGTTGCATCTTCTAACTTCTCATAGCCTATGAAACCCTCCAGGCCCTGAACAAATGGGACACTCATGGGGAATTCTATGTAACACCCAGAGATATCCCTTTTCTTTTCCTGTTTCTCTGAGAGTCCCAAATCTCAGCTATTTTTGCTGAATGTGGTACCAAAAAAACCTTTTGGTTTTGCTCAGAGGAGTTTTAAGACTTTGGAGCAAAGTTGTATATGGCACTCCACCCTCCAATGATTGTATGAGAAATACATTGCAAAACTTTAAAATCCAAACAAAATATGTTTTAGAACTGTATTAGTTGTGACTAATGCACATAGCTTTGAACATAGATTATAGTGAATTATGAACAGACAGTTTATAGGGTTTTATTTATCAAGCTCATCTAAATGAGCAATATTTTATTAATACAATTAAAATATAATGAACAAGTAGATGAAGTTTGTTAATTTAAAAAATAATGTTGGCATTGCCAATGCTCTTCACTCATTCACTTCTGTTGGCATGAAGTGTGTATTTATTGGCATGAGTGTGTATTTATATGTGTAGGTACATATACATAAAGTGCACACACATAGATACATCTCTTTTTTAGCTATTTTAGTTGTAATTCATAACTACGGAGCTACAGTTTATTACAAGGTTACTCAAGACAAACTCTTCCATTTCCTCTATTATCCAAACAGAATGGTTTATGGTCAGCCTGGTCAGGATCAAATTCAAATGGCCTCAGAGTTCAAAGGAGTGGTGATGACTTGAGCAAACCATTTTTGTAATCTCTAAATTCCATTCTTACAAAAAAAAATAAAAATAAAAACTGGCTGGAGTTTGTAATGGCCATGGCAAGATATTGTGAGGTCAAGAGAACAGAGAGTGTTGTGTGTTTTGACTCTGTCTCGGGACAGACAGTGAATATTTGTGAATGGGTTCAAGTTACGCTGTTTCAAATGTTTTAAATTTGTGTTTGGGTTTTTTTTCCCTTTTTTATTGATTAATGTGTAAATAAGTGTGTGAACATATAGCTGGGATGCTTCAAGGGGGGGTATAAAAGCCCCGATCTCAATCCCGGCGGAGTAATCTGGGGTATTTCCACTGGACTTGTGTAGGGAATATCATACACAGGGAAGAGAAAGAGCTGTAAAAGAGCTGTATGGAGACTTTTCATGGTTTGTTTTACGTAAACGTGCACATGTTCAAGAGCTGTGTCTGGGAAATTCAGCAACAAGCTGCTCCAGCACGAGGAACTAGGATGGTGGAGCTTCTGGACCTGTTGCTGTAGGAGCAACATACTCTGTATTGGTGTTTTTATGCAAATGCATTAGTAAGAGTGATTAAAGGCTGCTTTTATGGTTACAAACCCATCTTCTCATGCCTATCCCACCTGTCTTGCACGTTTTCTCTTCCCTTCTTCAAGTCCCTCCCTCCCAAACCATTTTCATGTACTCACACATTTTTTTCTATAGTAGAAAATGTCATGGACACAGAGGGACAGGACAAGGGGGAATGGTTTCCCTGACAGAGGACAGGGTTAGATGGGATATTAGGAAGAAATTCCTCCCTGTCAGGGTGATGAGGCACTGGCACAGGTTGCCGAGAGAAGCTGTGGCTTCCCCATCCCTGGAATTGTCCAAGGCCAGGTTGAATGGGTCTTGGAGCAAGCTGGGCTAGTGGAAGGTGTCCCTGCCTGTGTCAGGAGATGGGACTGGATGATCTTCAAGATCCCTTTCCATCCAAACCATTCCAGATTTCTATGAAAAAGAAAAAAAGTCACATTCCTACTTGTCTAAGAAAAGTTATAAGTTGGTCTGTCTATTCTGGGACTCATCTCAGACTTGGAATGGTAAGTCCAGCAATCACCAGTACCTCAGAAAACCATGGAGTGAAAACAACCTTCACTTTATCCTGAAAAGCAAAAATCAGGATATTGTAGAGAGAAAACTTGTCTGAGAGGGTCTTCTCAAAGAAATTCCTTATAACCCAGAAGAAAGTTCCCTGTTGAGCAAAACCCTATTTGAGGCCTGAATGACTCTTACAACCACCCCCATGAACTTGGAAGAGTGTTCTCTTTGCATTGCTTTAGACCACAAGAATTCAAAATACATTTTTTAATACATATGTGTCTCAACATGGGGGCTAAAAGTTGGAGTCCCACAGCAGGACCTGACCCACGTAGAGCTGAAAATGTTGTGTACGGAACAGAAGACTGAAACTGGGGAGAAAGAGGGAGGTAAAAAGACGAAAACTGAACATGGGAGTCTACGGCCCATGGTGATAAAACTCAAAACAAAGTTCAAGAGGTGCAATTCCTGACCTTTTTTTTCCTTCCTTTCTTTGTTTTTGATTGGTTTGGTTTTGTTTGGGGGATTTTTTGTTGTTTTTGTTGTTTGGTTGGTTCATTTTTTGGGACTTTTTTTTTGGGGGGGGCTGGGGGTTTTTGTTGTTTTTTAGGGGGTGTTTTGAGGGATTTTTAGTTTTGGGTTTTTTTGGTTTGTTGTTTTTTGTTGGTGTTTTTTGGTTTGTTTTTTTTTTTTTCAACTGAGTATGTTTTTAGGAGAAGCCCTACCTTTTCACAATAATGTTTGGTTCAGAGTCAAGATGTGGCACTTAGGGACATGGTTTAGTGGTGGACTTGGCAGCGTTAGGTTGATAGTTGGACTTGATGACCTCAGAGATGTTTTCCCACCTAAATTACTCCATGATTCTAAGATGCAGTGACAAGGGCTGAAAATCAGATCCCCACTTCCACACCAAACCCTCACTTTAATGACCTCTCATTTTTCCCCAAGGGATTTAAATTGTGAACTGAGCCCTGCAGCTGTGACAGAGCAAGTCCTCGGGGGGGGGGGGGGGGAGACCAGCTCTGACCATCTGGCCAGAGAAAGGTCTGACCCCACCAGCACATCAATCAAACTGCAGGTTTCCAAGGGATAACTCTGTCAGAAACTTTGCCACGTGCCAATGGCAGGTGTCTGGGTGTTGGGTGGTGGTTTGATGGGGAAGGAGGATCAGTATTTTGAACACAACCTCCAAAAACCCGCCCTGGTCTCACTTGAGGCACCTCTCCTCCCCTGTGGGTCTGGTTTACAGGAGCATCCCTTTGAGCTTGTCATGTTGATTGATGATTGCTGCTGGATCCTATCAGACTGTACTGGGTACATTGATAAAAAATCTTCTTCTGAAAGCAAATTGGAATCTTCTTAAGGTGGCACTCGTCCTGAGATGTTTTAAAAGTTGCACTTAAATCACCTGTGATGTTCAGCGAGGTTAAATATCTTCAGCAGGCAGTGGTTTGTCAACTCAGCATCACAGTTTGTGACAATGCTCTAAAAACCTGTAAAATTAAAGAAGTCTTGCAGTGCTAATATTGTTAGAAATAATATAAACTGAATTCCATAAACAGTTTATCTGACTGATTTCAGGCTTTAACTTCTTGGAAAAACTGCCTTTAAATAAGAAATATTAGGATGCAGTTGAAAGATATTTTTGAGTTTTCTAGGACTTTATTGGAATCCTACTGTAACTAGTAATTATAAAGCTGTTGAGCTAAATAACTTTTTTTCTTAAAAAAAAAAATAGTATAAAAATGCCTTCAGCCCAAGATATTTTGCATTCCAGAAGCAAGTTTTATTCCTAGGGTTTGTCAAGCTCAAAATTTCTTGAGGTTGGTCAGACATCACCCAGATTGAGTTCTTGCAAGAAAGGTGTCATTATGTATGGTCTGAGCTTGTGCCTGCTGAATCTAACATGAGCTGAGCTCATCTAATTTGCCTTATCTCCATTTTTTTCCCTCTAACACCTAATGGCTGCATTAGGAATCTGCCCAAGATAAAAAAGTGTGAAATATGCCTCCTAATTTATAATGTAAATTTTTGCATAACAGGATCAAAACTGTTATCCTGTTGTGAATGTAACATCAGAGTGAAATAACAAGCAGTTTACCAGTTAATATGCAGGCTAATCTGACAAAAGCATTTTTACATTCATTTACAGAGTGACTGTCACCCTAAAAAAACTCCTGGGAGATAAATGAAACAAACCAAAACAAAATAAAACTTTAATCATTTCCATAACAAAAATTAAACAACTGTGGCATACGTAGGGAGGTTTAGAAGGGAGAAGAAAAGGAGAAAGGATAAAGAAAGAAAGATGGCAAAAAAAAAATACACTAAAATTCAACAAAGGATGTCGCATCAAGAAAACAATGGTGAAAAATTGCTCATTTCTCAGGAGAACAATTGTAATGAGAATGGGAAACTGGTACTGAACCAATTCTCTTCTCAATCTTCAGATCTTAATCATGTGATCCTCTTAGGATGCCAGAATGTAGTTTTCCTAAAGGCCTGTATAAGCATGTTCAGTGGAAAATCTCTCTACCAGCAGGTGTCTTTTAACTTTATTTTGTCGTCAACATGAAATAAAGATTAGAAGAATGGCATGAATTAGTTGATAAGTATTAGGGAAGCAGGTGAAAAGCAGGAGGATTGTGTCACAGTAAGGTTTCCAGCTTATCCACAGGCTGCAGCATTTAATTAGGGAGTTGGCCCAATCCTTCTGCTGGGGAATATGGCTCGTTCAAAGCTCATCTTAATAAAAAATGACCAAAGATTAAATTGTATATATAGAACTTTGAATTTGGGATGCAACATTAAGTCATAATGAGCTTAATGAATTAATTGCATGAAGGTCTGCAATGGGTAACTAAAAATATAACTGATGAGTTACAAAGCAAATAGTTTTGCTGGGAGCATCAGGTCGTTCTGATTATTTCAGGAGAAGGAGGATGGATCTGCACAGAAAATTCTGGGGCCTTTTTTTCCCTCATAAGGCAAATAGAGGACAACTTTTATTTCATTTTTCCAGCAGAAACGAGAAGGAAAACCATGTTATTTTCCCTCTTTCTTTTGTAGACCTTATGAATATTCCTCTCTATCTCTATTGACAAGTTGGGTACATTCATTGAGAAAGTGAATCAATAAGGTGGACTTAAATACAATATTTGTTTTGGCTAATAACACAAAAAGCAACTATATTCCATGTAAAACTTGTAATGATTGTTATACCAGTAAGCAGGCCTTGGAATACAAACAATATATATTAAAAGGAGATGGCAGGACATAAATATATAAGTGAAACCATTACTGCCAAGTCTAACAGCGGGATAGAGCAGCTTAGTGTACAAATTTTTTCAAACTACAGAAATGTAACGGTAAACCTGGTTTATTTTAGGAAGCAGGATATTTTCCTTGGGTACTGGATATCTTTGGGTGCTTGGATTTGAAAGGACTGAAGAGTTTCAAAGCCAGAATCAAATCCATATGTTATCATGTCACTATAAAATAAAAGATAAAAATAACCGTGTTTGAAGAGCTGTAGTGATAGTCCCGTGATTGTGATGGTGCAGTTGAAGTAGATAGTGAAGATTTTTCTATCCACCTCACTGGCCCTATCCTAGAAAAAATTGATTGGCAAACATCAATTTCCAAGAAAGCTTGATCACTGTTATCATGCACAAAATAACTGCAATGCCTCTAAGAGCAGAATGAAGGCTTCCCTTAAAAACACGTGTTTAACAAAGACATTTCTGCTCCAACCACCACTTTGCATAAATATCCTTGATCCTCTGGGGTATTTCCTCTGCTGGAGAGTGGATGGTGCTGGGGAGCTTCCTGGGTGGGGGCGGGTCTCCTCCTGAATGTGATCAATGAACTCAATTACGACCCCATTCCAGAGGCTTCCAGCCTCAGTTTGTGGCGATACACAGAGCCCACCATCCCTGACGCTTCTCCCAAAATCTCTTCAATAAATAAGAGGATACCAGAGAGTTCTGACTTGGTTTCTTTTTTTTCTTTTTTTTTTCTTTTTTTTTCCCTTTTCTCTTTTTTTTTTAACAGCTCTTCTGGGTCCCCAGTTGATTTTCTTCGCAAGGTTAGTTGCTAATACATTCCTAGCACCCATGCATTATTAATGCTCACCGCTCTCCAAGGTGGCAGTGACAAATAGGGAGCAAAATTCACTGACTAGTGGGGAATGTACTTTTTAGTCATGCTTGAATTTTTCAATCCATTCTGCTTGTTGAGGATTTTTCAGTGGAGGTACTGTAGCAAAATATGATTTTTTTTTTTTCTATCCAAACCTAAGAAGCACTCTAGTAACCAGTGGAAAGCTTATGAGTCAGGGCTTTTCCCAGGAGGTTTTGAGGGGGAGTAGTGCAAAAAGTACCTTTTGATGTTTCCAGTAGCATGGAAGTCATTGTTTTTCCTCCCATGTAGTAAGTGGCAGTTTTGACTGCAAATCGACTATGCATGCAGTCAAGTAAATTATAATATTTTAACTAGGCTGTGCATGCCAGCTGTAGCATTCCCAGAAATAATACCAAGTGTGTATCATGAGAAACATTGATTTTTAATGTGCAGATTTGTTTCTTCAGATATAAAACTCTATTAATTTTGCAATATAAAGAAGCAATCTGTGAAATACATTCTTAGACTGTTATTGGTTACTATAAATCCCACTAGTAGTACCAGCACACTTGTTTAATTCAGAATTACTTCATTTAAAGTATGATTTTGAGCATGTGGTAGAGGTGCTGAAGATTTGGCAAATACCTCTTTAACATAACAAATAGCTGACTGTAAATATTAACCTAATTCTTCCTAATGTTTAATAGAGGGATAACTCACTGGGCAGAATAATGAATTCTTTTCTAATGGCTCTACATAAGGGATTAACACCTTCACTCAGCCATCCAGAAATGCACTAGAATTATGGATGTATCTATTTTGGGGGTTCTTCATATTGGTCTAGTTCTGAACAATATGAATATGAGTCAGGCAGCTTTGGGGCAGGATTTGCTTTAGGGCTCTGAGGGACCCTGAATCAAGAAGATGACCCAGGCTGGAGCCAAGGAAAGAACAATGTACAGAGTCCACAGATCATATTTTCATAGAATCATAGAATGAATCAAAGAATGGGTTGGATTTGAAGGGACCTGAAGGATCATCTCATTCCAGCCTTCCACCATGGGCAGGGACCCCTTCCTCTATCCCAGGTTGCTCCAAGCCCCATCCAACCTGGCCTTGGACACTTCCAGGGATGGGGCAGGCACAGCTTCTCTGGGCAACCTGTGCCAGGGCCTCACCACCCTCACAGGGAAGAAACTTTTCCTAAAATCCCATCTAACTCTGCCCTCTGGCACTGGGAAGGCATTCCCTCTTGTCCTGTCACTCCAGACCCTTGTAAACAGTCTCTCTTCAGCTCTCTTGTAGCTCCTTCAGGCAATGGAAGGCCACAGTTAGATCACCTCAAAGCTTCTCTTTTCCTGGATGAACATTCCCAATTCTCTCAGCCTTTCCTCATAGCAGAGCTGCTTCATCTCCCTGATCATCTTAGTGGGATCCCCTGGACTTGCTCCGACAGCCCCATGTCCTTCCTGTGCTGGGGACCCCAGAGCTGGAGGCAGCACTGCAGGTGGAGTCTCACCAGAGTGGAGAAGAGGGACAGAATCACCTTTTCCATCCTTCACCAGCCAACTATGTGTCTTTTTAAGTCAGAAATAATAGTTGGACGGGATTGGGATACAAGAGCAACTCAGTAAAACCTGATATGTTCTGCATCACTGATGGTAGTTTTTTGGCCATATACACCATTCTTAACATAGATTATTTTTTTCCTGTTTGATAAATAAAATATAAGAATTAATTTACCAATCTTGCTGGTTCCTCCCCTTCCCTCCTCATCTGCAATCTGATTTTCAGACTGCCTTTCTCAGCTTCTCTCCCAGCCTAAAACTGGCGGTTGATTTATAAGTGAAATTAGAATAAAGAGTAGTGATTTGGGAATGACAAACGCATCCAGAGCTCTCAGTGATAGCACTGGAGGCTACCTCGGGTTGGAGTTTGTTATCTGAGCCTCTGCACCTCCACTGAGGTCTGCAGCTGTGGGTTTATGCAAAGGAAAAGCTGTTACAGTGGGAGTAGGAGCTGAAATAATGTCACTTAGGAGGATACATGGGGACCTGGAGACCAGTAATTCTGAAATAAGAGCAGGAAAGGGGTTATAATTTTTAACACTGGTTCGTAGAGATGAAAATGTGTTTGGGATGTGAAAAACATGATGTTCTGCTGGTCTTGCACATCAACCTGTACACAAACAGATCTTTGGACTGGTTGGAAAGGCCTTTTTCCAAAGGGCATTTTTTTGCCAGTGCTCAGAAGGTTTCCTACATTTCTAAATGTGTCCTTCACAAAGCTGTGTTCCTCCTGTGTTCTCCCAACTCCCACATTGCCTTTTATCCCCACTTAACCACTCTTTCCCCCCTGTAACAGTTGAGCAGTGAAGTTATGAGGGGCCACAGCACGTGGGTGAGACTGTGAGGAGGCACCAGGAAATGCAGAGAAGAGGGAGGAGAAGAGTGAACATGAAGGAATTACTCAACTTTTATAGGGTCTTTAGAATGAGGGGAAATTCCTACAGCTTTCCCTCAGTCTCGTGCCTTTTTCCCTTCTGAGTTTTTCTCATGTATTCATTGCAAAGTCACTGGAATATCAAAACACAATTTGGGGACAGTGACAGTGCATCCTTTCCAGTCATGATCCCGAAGAAACAATTAAAACCTGTCAAAGCAAAATAAGCATCAGTATTTCAGTGACTTACATGTCACAGGAGTTGATAGGGAACACAATAAATAGCAAGGAGATGGGAGGAAAACGCAAAGAAAGAGTTGAAAGTGAAGATGATGGAGAACAAGCATGTGGAAATGAGGGGTGATAGCTCAGGGAACATCGTATTAGGAAGGGGTGGAAGTGTCAGAAAGGAACCAGAGAGCAGCAGATTGGCTTAAAAAAAAAAAAAAGAAGTGTGCTCAGGAGATGTTGATGGAATCCATCCAACATCTGAACGACTCAATGAATAGCAGACTGTTGAAACTAGATGAGACACTAACTAATTTAGTTCAGGCTGTCAATAATTTAAATCAGAATGTTGCTGTATTCAATGCTAATATGAAGCCTCTGATTTCAGAAGCTTAAGCTTTAAAGAAGCTGGAATGAATCCGTGCCATCCTTTTCCAGTTGTTATTATTGTTCAGGGACTGCTGAAAGAAAGGTTATCAATTCCATGTTATTGCTGTGTATAATTTTTAATATTTAAGATGTTTCTTGCATTTTTAAGCCATGACCTATATTATCTGCTTCGGAGGGTGATGTGTATGGTGGGAAAGGGCACAGTTTAAAACTGAAAAAGTCTGGAATGAGATGTATGGTTGCTACAACTCCTCAATTCCAGAGATTGCTGGTATGAGGAAAAATAAAATTCAAAGTCCTGTCTTTGGCAAAGCCCCCAGCTGCTCCCTTCCAATCTGCAGTGTCAGAAAACTCAAATACTTAACGAATCTTCTCATGTCTGTTGGCTTCATTTAGCAAACGTCTGTTCAGTTATCATGGATTAAAGGAAAATATTTATTTAAAAAAAAATTCTCATTTTGGAGATATAGCAAATATGACTTAAAGAGAAATTCAAAGAGGGATTTTTATTTTTTTTTTTTAAGTTGTAATTTATGTTATGGGGACATGAAGTAATGTAACAGAAACAGAAAACAGTTTCTGGATAAGAGATTTTAGGAGGGGAAAAGAAATATTTCCCCTGGGATAAATGTCTACCAATAAAGGATAAAAAGCAGGCAGAAAACTTATTTAGCCTCTCAGATATACGAATAGTAAGCATTGAAAAAATAGTGTCCAGCAGTGAGCATTACCATGCCAGTTCAGCACAAATCTGTGATTCTAATGATTCTAGGAATCTAAGGATTCTATGATTCTATGAATCACAGTGTAATTTAAAGGTATTGCTGTCAACACCTTCATAATGTACGGATTTTCTCAATAATTCTTCCAAAGCATAAATCTGTGTAATTCCTTTTTCATGTCCATTGAAGCTGGATTAAGAAGATGTCATATGATATCACAGATGTATGTGGCCTATGCCTTAAAAAAGCAGAAAGCAGAATAATGGAACTAGAAGGCACCAAGGGAAGGAACAAAAAAGGTGCCAAGGCCCAGATGCCTTGGAAAACTCTTTATCTTGTGGGTTTGGGGCCATCTCACAAGGCCTGACCACCCCTTCTCCACACCCACTGGACTGTGACAGCAGGGATAGGTCCCTGAGCAGCTGGAACCTGGTGGGAAATTGTGCTCTGATGAAGTCGGTTTTTTAAGAAGGTTTTAGTTACCTTGTTTCACCCTCAGGTTTGTTCCCGTTGGATGTCACATTTCCCAGCACAAAGCAAGGATCTGAACGTGCAACAGGCTTTTCTGATTTATGTAGAGCTTTGTGGATGTGTGTGGAGTTTTATTGAAAGATCTGGAGGGCTGAAACATTTGAACAAGACAGGGTAGAAGCTGGAAAACAAGGGTTGTGTGGAAGCAAAGAGCTGGAAAGCAAGAAAAGAACCTGTTTCTGTTTGCTTCCCTGTTTTCAGAGTTGTGAGCTGCTGCTTTTGCCTTTCCTCTTTCCTTTGATGCATTCAATCTCTACTTTCAAAATAGTGTTTTATCTCCCCAGTATTTTGTTGCATTCAGTGCTTATTTTTCCATCTGCTTTCTCTATACCTGTGGGAGCTCCAAGCAGATATTATTCCAAGGTGTGCTATGGGCCCACTGGGAGGGATGAAGCTTCCTTGGGAGCTGCAGCACAGCATAACTCATTCTTCAGGAACACAGCATGAGCAGGAAAAAAGTATTCCTCAGAAAAATACATAACAAGTTCAGTGCTTCTACTTCTTTGTGGGTCTTCTGTGTGTTCCACTGGGACCTGCTGTTACCATCCATATGCCAGGACTGAGGACTCTCTGCCTGGTGGCTTTGGGGTTTCTCAGGTTTTGTGTCACTTGGTTCATTTGGAAGAAGGGTGCAGGCTGGATTTTTATTTCTTTCAGTGATTAAGAACTGATGTGTATTTTCTTCCAGGTAAGTAAATAAGTGAAAAGAAAAAAAAAGTAATATGTTAAAGCCATTTACGGACGTGTTCAGGTTTAGCCCGTGAGTCAAATCTCTGACAAAGCCTCACTAAGAAATGTGGGTTTCGATGACAGGATGAGGAAAACCCCACATCCAAACCATTTATTGGCTGAGTCACCAGTGCAGGAACACAAGAACCCCTTTCTAGAAGACCTCGTTTATACAAGAAGTGATAGTTTAGAGACACAGAAGTCACCCAGAAGACAAAACAAACCGACAGAGAAGCAAAGTACCACGGTCAGCAGTAAATACACCCTCTCTCCTCCCAGAGAGTTTGTTTGGTCTTTGTTTTTCCTTCTGTTTTTCTGGCCTAATCTCTTTTATGAAGAGCAATTTATCTTCTTCCCTCTGTCTCCATCCCATCAGGGGGACAGGTGAAGGAGCTGAATTTCCAAAGGCAGCAGCGATGCGCACCATGGATCAGAGGGCACGACCTGCTCCCAGCTCGGAATTTCTCATCTTTACCAGCACATCCAGAGCTGGAGCCTTATTTTTCAAAGGCACTTTACAGTACACATACAATTATTTAAACAATTTATACTTAATTCAATTTTACACTGACAAATCTCTTGAAATCCTTTGTGTCCACATATCAAAACACTGAAGAAAAATCTATAATATCAGCCTAAAATGCTACAGCTTCCAGTAGAAGATAATGGTTTATCCTCCAGAATTCCTGCAGTAAAAAAATTCAAACGCTATTCTATTGATAGTCAGATTAAAAACTAAAATTGTGTAGATCATTAAATCACCTTGTTTGTTTGTTTGTTTTGCTGGGTTTTTTAAGCACTTGTTTTATTTATTTTATTTTATATTTATTTTATTTTATTTTACTCTATCTTATTTTATTTTATCTTATTTTATTTTGTCTTATTTTATTTCATTTTATTTAATTTAATTTTATTTTATTTTACTCTATCTTATTTTATTTTATCTTATTTTATTTTTTTTTATTTTTATTTTGTTTTCTTTTGTTCCGTTTTGTTCTGTTTTGTTTTGCTTCATTTCACTCTTTTTAAGTACTAGTTTTTCTTACAAAACACTACACAAATTTATTAAAACTTGCTGCTCCTTAGACTTATCCATTGGAGGCTGGACTTCAGATCAGTCTGTATTTAGTCAAGTGTTATGAAGGACATGTATTTTTGATAGTTTAAGTAGGATATGGTCAGACATCCCTTTCAAAGTTAAATTATTTGCATAACGGGCATCATCAGCTCTCTCTTGCCCCATCTTAACATTTTTTACTGAAAGTACGTTGAATAATTTTAAACTAAGTGATGTTATAAAATGTAAAAAACCCAAATTAAGCTCTAACAGGTTATTATTATTTCTAGAAGGGAAAAAATAATTATTGAAGGCTTCTTCAAACTTCAGGTAACACCAACTAGTGCTGCTGCACAGAGTGTATGAGCTGAATCATCATGAATCCAAATTAAATTTCCATTTATGTCTCACAAAACTTAGCGAAGACAAATCCACGATAATCCAGGCCAGGAATCTGGCAGGACAAGTTCCATTCAGGAGATATTTTTTTCAGCTGTGGAATACACTCCTGCAAACCAGGATTTATAGCAGAAATGCTGACAGACAATATTGGTGATACTGTTCTAATTTATTTGTGTTGAATGGTTTTTTCATCTCTTTCCCTTTTAATGATCTAAGTCTTTTTGCATCTGGCAGTGTGTTTCCTCACTGTTTACCTTGCCTGCCAAAGCAGTATCATCCATCTATGACTATGCTTTTCTTGGTTTCTTGCTCTCTGTCTTTAATATTTGGAGCCAATTTTCCATTTATTCCAGGACTCCTGTATCTCTGATGTTGCCATTAACTTGTAAAGTGGAACCCTGTCAAAAATGCTTTCAAGATGCAATTTTTTTATGGCAAAATATGCTCTTATGCTCTGGTATATTTTTACCATAAGCACTGAGAAATCCTACATCTAGTTGGCATTTGACACTAAAAAAAAAAAATAATCCTGATGTCTTAGATCCTGAGTGAGGCATTTCTGCCTCTTCCTGGGTGCTCAGGACCTACCTGTGCTCACTTTACCAACCACAAGAGCGTTGAAAAACATAGATAATCTGAAGGAGCATGTTGGGAATTTGAATCTCACATACATACATATATATATATGTGTGTATGTATATATATATATATATATAAAATAAAGTTAAAGTGATGATTATGTAATCCAGTGACATTTACATTTTTGGAACGTAACCTCTGCCATCACACTTTGCAGTAGCAGTAATAACTCCTAAATCTCTGATCAGATGAATGTGCTCCTGTTGCAGTGGAAGAGAGGGAGGATCCGTGGTTGTCTGGGCTTTTAAAAGTCTGGAGTCAGGGAACAGGGTTTGGTCTCCTTCCAAGCCCTGCTGAAGAAGCATCAGGGTTTTGGGGACATCTCTTGGAAAGGGGTTTGGGGCAATAGGAAACATCATCCTGGATGGAGGGGGCTGAGGGCAAGACAAGTGAAGTTGTGGCTTCCCCATCCCTGGAAGTGTTCAAGACCAGTCTGGAACAACCTGGGATAGTGGAAAATGTCCCTGCCCATGGCAAGGGGGTGGAATGAGATGATCCTTCCAACTCAAACCATTCTGTGATTTTATGACTGTCTTTTGCCTCTCAAAGAGACATCCTCCCCCATCCCTTCCCAGATGATTTTGCTGCCTCTTCATTAGGATGGAGTAAGGAATGAGGAACATGGGGCCCACAGTGCAAACTGGGGACCTGCAACACCACGTACATGCAGCAAGGTCTGGTTTGGTAACTCATTGTCAGATAATATCCAGGACATCTCCAGTCTTGTCCCTTCTCCAGCAGGGACAGCTGGATGTGCCCAGCTTCTGGTGTGCTCAGAAATTGCTTATTTTTTATTAAGGTTTAATAAAGAGCACCATCCCAAGATAAAAACACTAATTACAGATGCTTAAGGAGGTGGGCAACCTGCCTGAACAAGTCAATTTGGTTTAGAGACTCTAGGACCAAAACTGAGATCAGGCATTTTAAATTGGCCTCTTTTCCTGCTTTCAGTTTGCATGAATCATGTGGCTTTTTTTCCTCCTGTTATTCTCAAGTATTGGCCACTTCTAGTGGGCCACAACTCTCATAGACAAGCCCTTAATTTAACAGCTCATTCTTGCTGCTTCATTTAAATAAAGATTCCAAGGGAAACTGTAATCCTACTGATTTGCAAATTGAACTGTTTTGTAGATGTTATTTAAACAGTGCCACTACGACTGTCTTTCATGAGAAACACGGTACAGTGAGAGAGATCAAAGATTCATAAGGAAGCTCTTTTTTTTTGAAAGCCGATGCTCCTGGCTTCTTTAACTAATTGAAAAATTTTCTTTACAAGAACAGACCTTCAAGCACTGTGGCTGCTGCCACGAGCCTTATCATTACAGAGTTGTTACTTCCTCCTTTAAGGGACTGAGCTGGAGATTAATGGAAGCCTGTGCTGGCACTTTAGGATGAACTTTGTTATTTTCAGTGCACTAAACAAATCCTAACACACAGGTGATTATCAATTGCCTCAGACTGAAAATAAATGAGTGCCTCCCCTTTTTTTTTTTGAGCTCAGAGGCAGAGCTTCACAATTTCATGGGATGTCACAGGACTGAACTGCATTTTCTCATAACTGAGGATGAATTTAATGATGATAAAAGGGAAAAAGAGTGGCACTGGCTTGATTTTTTGAGGTGAAAGCTGTGCATGGGGGAGTTATTCCTGGGACTGCCTGGTCTGCCAAGGGACCAAGGTAAGAGATATTTGGGTTCTGGCTTTGACACAATTTTCCCATGAGAAAGTTGTTCAAAAAAGCTCTAATAAGAGAGCTAGCACTGTTGTGCATGAATGTTGTGAATGAAAGGTATCATCCCTCTCACTCTGCCACTGTAGACTTCACCATAAGACAGTAATTAAACTGAATTTCTTTAAGCATGTGGCTTATTCTTTTCCTTTTTTTTTTTTTTTTTCTGAATTAGAAGTCACACTGGAGCCTCGATGCTCCCTGAGAGATGTGTGTAGCTGAGCCAAGTCTATCAGTCCCCAAACGTGTCTGGTGATTTTCTAAAATGAGAAAAGGGGTGGTAAATGATGCCTTTTTTTTTTTTTTTTAACAGAAAGCCAGTTTATACGTGGCCTGTGTGTTTTAAGGGTACAATGGGATATTTATGAAGCAATGGTTTGACTTGGGTTATAACCATGGAATGCTTTTGGCTTCAGCATGGCACAGCCCATGAATATCAACTTGAATATACATTAAACTATAGGAACCCATCAGGATTTATGGATCATATGCTGCCATCTGAAGTCAGAAAGAGTCTATGGTCAGGAGTGAAAGCCTGATTTGGCATTAAATATGAGCAGCTCTCACTGACACTTGGGCTGGATCAGACAATAGCTCTATTTTTGAGTGCTGTCACTGCTCAGCAAAGAAACACCAGCTTAGGTGCTAAAACCTGCCTGTTCCATCTGATAGCCTGTAAATAGTCCAAACCTTTGCACTTAGCAAACTCCAGGATTTACCCTCCAAGGTGTGATATTCTCAGAACTTACTGAGAAAAAAAAAACAAAAACCAAACAAAACCCAAACGAAACCAAAAAAACATAGAGAGAAGGATTCTGAGGTTAAAATGGAATCTTGCTATTATTATTAATTTAAACTTAAGTTGTCTGTGTCTGAACTGGTGTTTTTGAAGCTGCTTTTGGGAAGAGCTGCACGCAGCACAGCAGTCCCAGGCTGCATTTTTCTGAATTCAACTTTGCATCACTGATGCACTTCAAACCTTTTAAAGTAGAACAGCACAGGATTGCTCTGTATTGCTGTGTGGGCATGGTTCCTGACCCCTTTCCCCCTCTTTTAGGGGGAATTTCAGCTAAATTGGCCTCCTTCATTACCATCAGGTGAATGGTTTTTGAACTCCAGGCAAGAGTGAGCTCCATCTTTAGAAATATTCTCACTCTGCTCCTGCCAGTGGGGAGGCAGGTGTGAGAAAACCCACGTTTAACCCTCCCTGGTTTGCTTAATTGCACCAGAGAACTTGATTAAGCAAGTACAGCGTTCACTGGAATTTGTGGGTTGTGCAATAGAAACTTGAGCAGTTTTCTCTGTAGTGGCACTTTTTTTTTTTCCCTGGGAACAAAAGTGCGACATTAATAGCTGTGCTCAACAGAAAACTTGTGAGTGGGCCTCTCTGGCAAGAAAGAGCCACAGAGATTGCATTACATTGTGTGCCAGTGAGGAAGGTATACGCAGAAATAAGTTTATATTCCATGAGTGAGGCTTTTATCTATTTATATCACCTCCCACATGAAGCTGCTCGGGCCAAACTCCCCTGCAGAGGCAGTCCTGGGCACCTCGCTATGCACATGGAGAGGCAGAGCAGCCAGCAAGGGCAGAACATCTTTTTAATTCAACATATCCTTATTTTCTTCTAGCTAACAAAGTAACTCAGGAGCACGGGGTAGTAAATGAAAACAGACGCTTGAGTCAGGCAGAGTAGCTGGGATTTTTTTTTTTCTCTCCCCCCTGTGCTGTGACTGTAATTTTCCAACCCAATTAAAGATTGGAAACTTAAGCAAGGAATCATAATTGCAGCAAAGGAGGAAAAACATAACAGGCAAATTCCTGTCCTTCCTCCTTAAGGTAGTTCAGGGGTATGGGAATGATTGAGCTGGACCCACCTTCTGCTCCAGCACCTCATGGGGACCAGAATCCCGGGGCTCAGCCCAACCAGACCCGGATCAGGCTCCTCTGAGCTGTTTAACCTCTTGGTCCCTAAAGCTGTTGGAGGGGTCTAGAGCCAAGCTAAGCTCGTTCTGCTCAGGAAGGGCTTTAAGATGCTCATTAGGAAGGTGTGATCATCCACACAGACAGCACAGGGCTGGGCTCAGCAGATGTCTTTCCCCAGTTGCCAGAATACCAGCCTGCATGACAAGGAATCCAAACTCACCTTCTTCCTGGATTTATTATCTGAGTAATTAACAATACAGCACATACCCTGACTCAGTCCTTCCTCCCAGACTTGTTTCCCTCTCTACAACTTTATGTGCCCTGCATGGTGCTGATAAGATTGACACGTTAAATGAGTAGAAATAACACATCTGCTGGAAATCCATTGATGGCCTGAGATATCAAGGGATCTCCTTCCTGGCCCTGGTGACTAATGCTCATCAGTTCCTAAATGAAAGGCCTGGCTGTCTGGCAGTGCTGGTCCCTGTGGGTGGAGGCAGAGGTTGACCATCCTCTGCCTCCCTCCCACCACGGTGTGGCATTTCCCCTCACAGCACCCACAAGCCTGAATTCGCACTCAACACTTATTTTTGTAATAAGAAAAAGGGTGAAGGAAACGAGGTGCATTGGTCTGTGATGTCCCTTCTCCAAAACAATCAGAGGATAGAATCATAGAATCATTAAGGCTGGAAAAGTCCTCCAAGATCATCGAGTCCAACCTTTGACTGGTCACCAGCGATGTGTTGTCGGTCACCTAAAACACATTTTAGTGTGTCCAATCCTAATCCCTGTCCCTTCCTTCACCTCTAAGTCCCACTGCTCACGGGACTGTGCAATCACAGCATTCCCTGCTCCTTACCTACATGTGCCAAGACAGAAAACCTTCATAAGATTCTCATTTACCTCTTAAGTTTCTGCCAGCAGAGGTTTGTTTTTGAGATAAATGGTTGCTATACAGCTCACTCTCACAAATTACAGCTCCTGACTTCCTGCTTGGCTGGGAATGGGTGGAGGATCCGAACTGGACTGATAATAAGATGCCAGTGGGTGGATGTGGAGGCAACATCTGTACCTCTGATCTCATGTGCTGATCTCGTGTACTGGCAGGGACGTGTATGACACTTTGTTATTCCAGAAGTATCTCGAGGACATAAAATTCCGACAGCTGGAACCTGGTCTGGAGTGTCTGTGTTGTAAAAGTTCTCTCTCCTGCAGCTCTGCTGGGGCTTTCTGGCATTAACAGGACAGGAAAAAATGCCCTTATTTTTTCTTGAGTTAACTTAGAAGGCAGCATGGGTGTGTGTCATGCATTAAAAAATGTGAACATGTATATATATATATATACATATATATGCATATATGTTCTATATTTTACTTCAGCCAGATGGTTATAGACCATTACCTGAGAGTGAGACAAATTAGAATTTCCTTTATGAGGACAAAAGACTATTCCATAAAAGCACTGCCAAAAAGGAAAACACACTGTTGGCCCTATGAGTTAGATGGCCACTATCCACGGGTATGGTTCAACTGCTTTGCACTATTCCAGCACCTGGAAAAGCAGCTTGTCAATCTTCTTGGAGCCTAAAGGGAAGGAAAAAGCCCTTTGAGTGTCCAGGCAGTAAACAGCCTGTATTTCTGAAACAGAAAACTTGACAAAGGCTCCTTGTATTTATGTAAGGTGAAAATGCAGTAGCTGTAATGCATTTGTATTTCAGTAATGCATTTGTATTTTAGTAATGCTTTTTGTGCCTCATGGCTCAATATTTACTTCAAAAATCACTTTGGTTGAAAGCTGGGAGATTGACTGGGCACACAAAAGTAACAGTACAGGGGGGGTGTGAACAGGAATGGGAACAGTAAAGTTACAGAGGGATCTGAGGTGGGTCTGGTGGCATTTAAGGTTTACTTATCTGGATGTTGCTGCAATAACATTTTCCCCCCCAAAAAAACCCCAAATGCAAGTACATAAAGGAATTAGTGAAATATAAGGAAGATGATCTAAAGAAACATCTTTTGCTTCTGATGTCCTTTAAACCCTCACTGCCTTCAGCTTCTTCTCTTCAGCTTCCCTAACCAGTCTCCTGCACTCTGTAATTTGGAAAACAATGATGTCATTGGAAGCATTAACAGCAATAGTCATCGTGCTGCAGTTCGGACAAGCTGTTATGCTTTTTGTACAGGCAGAGGCTTTAACCAGGAATTTCCACCTTTTTTTTTTTTTTTCCACCTTTTTTCCATTTTTTTTTTTATTATTATTATTTTTCCATATTGTGGAGGGATGGTTTCACGGGGCCTGTCAGAAATGATGCCTTGCCAAGGTTCCTTTCGTACCTTGGAGATCCAGGATAACAAGTGAGGTTGGGAAGAAGAAGGGAAAAGTGCCTCCAAGGGAAAAAGCTGAGAGTATTGCTACTTTTCACCAGGGAAAAAGGTTTCCATGTTAAGAAGTGACTGTGCTCATGGCATGAGCAGCTGGTAGGGATGTTTCTGGCCTTCCAAGATGGGACTTACAAAACTGCCTTGACCCAAGCCCCCTGTATCTTCCAGCAGGAAAGGGAAGAAGCTATTAACAGGAAAATACTGAAATCTCTGCAAATACTTTGCTCCTCTGAGGTGCCAGTGACAGATACTATGTGGGATTTGGTACAGGAGGTGGTGGTTTTGTGATGGGGAAAAAAGGGACAGTTATTGAAATACAGGTCACTCTGTGAAAAAAGCTTGAGAAGATTGAACTGCCTTGCTATCCCATAACATTGAGTTTTGATAATAAATTCTCCCAGTCCAGGTTGGAAGAGGCACCTAAATGCCCAGGTGGGATTCAGGACTAACCAGATGAGAGCAGCTGGAATCTGCTGGTGCAAGGGTTAAACCAGCAGAGAACCTGACCCCCATCATTTCTAAACATGCAATTATGATTAAAAATGTCCTTGTCCTTAATACCCCAAGAGCCCAAAATTCTTTGTTCTTAATTCACCATGAATTTAACACAAATAAAGAGCCCAATGGTAACACAGAGAGATTTTGGGCTGGAACAAGCCATTTAGGGTTTTTTTAGCACTCTTAGGTACTCACATTGTCTTCCCATCAGCTGAATCACAGATGCTTTTTCTGCAGCAACCTTGCTTACCTCTATTCCTCATTCCTGCCTTACTTTGTTCAAATGTCAACAAAATTATAACCAATATAGTCATAACAAACTGTGATCCTGTGCACCAAATCAAAGAATGAAGCCTGACTCTGTTCACAGAGTAAAGGTCTAAGACCACATCGTGCCTTAGTTGAACAATCTTAAGTCCTCAAAAAATGCTTTAATGCCCTTTTTAGTTTTTTTCTTGTTTGGCTTTTTTCTTTCTCTTTTTCCTCTTTCTTTTTTTTTTTTTTTTTCATATAATTAACGTGGAAGTGACTCTTTTGTTTGAATAGTATTTGGCTTTTAGAACAAAAAAAAATGGATACACTACCCTGCTGTGACAGAAAAGAGTCGAAATGGTATTTAAACGAGGACAATTTCTGCAGATCTTTTTGACTATTAGATGAGATGCAGTTTAATTTTCATTGCTCTAAATTAGTCTTGGAGGAGGAGGAGACCCTCCTTTAAAGGCAAGGCTGATAATGAAGCTCTGGGACTGATTCTGGGCTGGTATGAACACAGACTAATTCTGCCACAAAGAGCTACCTTGGCTGAGGAGTTGCCCCCTGGTTTGTCAAAGACTCTGCTTTGGTTCTCTAGGCTATAATAGAAAAAGCAGAAAACCTCGTAAGCCAGGAGTGAGTCCAAAGAAATTATATAAATCATTAGGAGTGGAATGAATTGTTTCCTGTGACCTGCAGACAGCCAAGAGAGCAGTGCTGGGGCTCTGCCATCGCCGTGACGTCCCCACGCTTGACAGGTACCTGCTGTCCATGCAGAAGAAACATAGGAGAGCTGAGGCAAAGCTGGGGAAAACACCCAGAAAGGAAAAGACATGGATGTCTGGCATTTATCCTGCTTTGAAGCAAAATTAGCCTGTTTGATTAAATTATGCTGCAAGCTTTTGTTCCATCTGTGCTCAAACACGAGGTGGTCACTCCTGCTTGTAATGGCTGATCCCTCCTGTCCCAGGAGAGACAATATCACCTGTTTCATGGTGACATTATATTGTTCCTTGCAGGAACAAGGCACCAGGAAGGATTAGGATCTGGAAGTGCCCCACATTTGCAGCTGTACTATTGTGATGTGCATTTATAGGTTCCCGCCGCCTCATGAATTCGTACATTTTATCACAGCGAAGCAGCTTTTCCATTCCAGGTAGTAGATAATAAATAACTCCCACATCAAATAGTGCAGGGAAATATTGAGTAGAAACGGCAAAAGAGTATCAGTTAAATCACAGAATCAAAGTTTTTAGATGTCAACAAACAAGCAGAAAGTCTACATTATGTAGTGGTCAGAAAAAAATTGCTGTAAGGAATGTATCAGTTCCTCTTGAGCTGTCCATCTACATCAGATCAATAGCCCTTCCAAGCATGGGACATTCAGGCTTTCAGCTTGAGAAATTGAAGTTCTCAAAATAAGTCAGGGTTGTAACACAAGTCCATCATTGTGTGTCACAGAAATGAAATGAGTTGTCTCCTGTTCGATTGATGACTGACAGAAAGCTGGGAGGAAGAAAGGGGAAAATAAACGAGACACGGGTTTGGGTTTTTTTTGAAAAGTTGTTACGAACACTTCTGTCAAAAAAGTTTACACTGAGGGATCTGCTTTCATTTTCCTGGACATGCCTAGTTCCCATTACTGATAACAGGAGTTAGATGGTGAGGGGCAGGAGGGGGGATGTGCTGGGCACTGCGGTGCTGCTGCTGTTCAGAGGGAGCTCATGATGTAAGGGAAAAATGTAGATCAAGCAGTTCTTACAAGAAAAAGTAAAATATGGCCAGGGAATATATAACTAGTAGCTTCTGGTACTTTTAATTTAGCACTTGGTAGTGACAAATGAGTAAATAGGCAGATATTTGGCCCGCTGAAATACATAAAGTTGAGTATAGCAGGAAGAAGCCCACATCTGAATCCAGTTGCATGTTCAAACCATTAGCATGGATCTAAGCAGCAAGTCTGGGAAGTGATTGCACATTTACAATCCCAATAGGAGCCAGGTACAAAATTTGGCTGGAGATGTGAGTTCAGGCTTCAATCTATCTTAAAACAGGGAGGTTGAAGTCGACAGATCCAGGGCTGGTCCTACAGATGTTCCACTGACATTCAAAACAGCCATGCTGAAATTAATACAGCTTCTCCTGTCAGCTCTGCTCTGGGAAATAAAGCACATGAAGAATGATCTGCAAATTTTTTAGTTTTATCGGCTAAAAAGGCCCCCACAGTGCTTACAAACAGGCTAACAAAATCAATGCCTGATGCAGTTACTAGCCGAGCAGCTTGTTGATGTTAAAGGAAATAACTTTGTTATCCAAAGTACAAGTGCTCCTCTATTATCCAGGCTTTCAAAGTGATTGAGCCTGAAATGTATTCTACTAGTGGATATAGATACCCCTGCTACCTTGGAGACCAGGCAGTTTCAATACATTAAATATAGAAACTACAGTTTCCATTGCCCAGAGAGAGAAAAATGGAGACTGAAGCAATGGTTGTGCTGGGAAAGACTGAAACTGGGGTTGTAAACTTCTCAAAAAGTGGTGGCTCCTTGTTTTCATTGTGTTTTTTTTTCATGGAAACAGTGGGTTTGGGTTGTTATAGGGTAGTAGGAACAACCTGCTTGCTGGAGCAGGATGCTGAAAGGGAAGGGCTGTGTTGCTTGGATTCTGCATTCTGGGGCCTTCAAGGATGTTGTTTAACTTCTTTGAGCCTCCCTTTGTTGGTCTGCAGGGTGGGAATTAGGAACCACACCTTGAGCTGCAGCAGGATCTGTCTGTGGAGCAATGCTGCAGCTGAATCCAACCAGGTTTTAAGCAGATGGTGTATAAAGTTCTCATCAGTAGATGTGTAGGCAATACCTGTCATCATTAGGGATGCTAAAAAAGGGTATAGATTTTTCTTCCATGGGAAAAGAGTGTTTGTAAAATTTGAAGTGCACCTGGAAATGATAATCTTCAAAATAGATTAAAAAGAAGTCTAGATAATATAAAAAAAACCATAAAAATAATCTAAAGGTCAATAAAATTGATATGGCAAAGATTTGATGGATCATATGTACGAAAACATAGTTAACATACAAGTGAAATAATAACTTTACATATCTCTTCAGGAATTATATTGTATATGACATTCCTGTCAGACTGGGTGAAGTATAATTTACCACATTCATTTAATTAGATAAAATGAAAATAAAATTATTATAATTGATTCAGCTGAAAAACTTGTTCAGTTTTTTAGTTTTAGAATTAGAACCAAGTAAATACGAGTATTTCAGAAAAGAGTTTAATGAAATAAACCCGTTTCAAGTTTTCACCACGTATTTCAATCATTAATATTTTTATCATATTACTTTTTATAAGTGTATTTGAATGACATTTCAGGCTCTCAATATTTCAAATGAAGAAATCAAAAGGGTTGGTTATGGAAGTAGTCATGCATCAGGCTTTTATTTTTTCAGATGTTCCTCTTGCTACTTCTCCTCCTCCTCTTCCAGAAAAGAAATTATGAACTGTAAGTTGGCAAAGAATTTTACTGATATCAAATCTGTAGGTTTACTGGTATCATTTGAAGGAAAACTACTTAAGAGGAGCTAGAGAGACTTCTCGGGAAGAGCAGGCAATCCTTCATCTTGGGTAAAATGACTTTTCTAGATATTTTGGATTTTTTTTTTGGTTGTTGTATTTTCTCTCCATTTTGTCTATGATTCCACTTCAACTTGCAAAACATATTTCACATTCCTGCAGAATTATTTTATGAGATACATGTATTTTTATAACATATATTTTAAAAAGGACTTCTAGCTGAGCAGAAGCCCATTGCAGATATATTGTCAACTGTCATTGAAAAGATGTTTTTTCTTCATTTGCTTCGTTTTCCCCATGTGAAGCCATACAAGAAATAATGCCTTCTGGGGCATTACAGAGAAAAAAAGATAAACAATTGGAAGGGCCTTCAATCTTGTCATTCCCTTGTGGAACAGAGTGATAGTCGACCGCTGTCAGGGACAGCCCACTGCTCCCAGGACAATTAACTCCTTCTACCAAGGTCCAGCCTAAATTATACCTGGGAGAGTTTCACAGCTTTGCACGTGGATATAACTAACAACAAAATAAAACAAGTTTCTTGCACTTTTTGCAGTCCTTACAGCAGCTCTGAAGTGGGATGCTCATTATCCCCTAGTTGGTACCTTGCAGGGTGATTTCTGCCTGGGCAGGACCGGTACAAACACCGCACGTTGTGCCCGCAGCGCTCGACGGAGAATCAAACCATTATGTCTAAAGAGAAAGATGCATTCATGGTTTTCTCAAGCTTGCCGTGATCTGCTGCTTATTTCTGAGCTGTTCAGCTGCAGATTTTCTGCAGTCCACTTCAGGCAGCGCAGAAGAACAGCTGGTAAATCAGTGAAGCAGCGGAGCAGAGTGGTTACAATAGGAACGTTAAAAAAAACCCCAAAACAAAACCCCAACCTTACTGAAAGAAAACTGTCCGAGGCAGCCCCATGGTGCCCTTTCACACTGAGACACAGTCCCAGGGAACCCCCTGGGAAATGGCAAGACATATTTTTCCCTGATAACAATGTATAAAAAAAAAGAAAAGCACAAAAAGTGCACAGGGCATCTCGCTGTGCCGCGCTGCTTTAGGAGAGCGACACGGTGAGACCGTGAGCTTTTAAAGGCACTGGGATGGTTCCTGGATGTAAATAAATAAATAAATTAATAATAAATAAGAGCCTAGCACAAAAAAATGGCTAGTGCCTCATGGAGGACTTGTTTGTTAACTCCTGATGAGATGCTGTGTGCAGTCATGCTGCCCTGAGGAGTTTATAATACCAGAGCCGGAGCCTCCAACATTTCCTAAGTACTGCTGTGAATGGCCTTGTGGGACTGCAGTAATTGAGGTAACTGTGTTACTTCTGGACTAGATCATGCAACTCTTACATCAGGCATTAAGCACTTAGGAGAGTAGCCCCATTCACTTTACTGATGGCTTTTAAATGGGAAAATGTATTGCAATCACAAAGTTACCTACCCTTGAAAACTCAGGGTACTCACTCAGGACAGAATGCAGAAATCTAAGGAGATTCACATAGAAAACAACCAACAAATGAACTATACATAAACCTAATCTCTCCTCTTCTGGTGATTTTTCTCCCGCTTCCAACCAAGCCCAGTTTTGCCAGTGACTGTCAAAAGCCAGTGCTGTCCTGAATGTGAGCAGGTTTAACTCCAATAGTTGCAGGTTCCAGCTAAATCCAGCCCCCTGTAACGTTACCCTCCATTGTGGACATGCCTCCAAAATACCTCCTGTTTGAAAAAAAAAATAAATAAAAAATTGCAGTGCTGCCTGGACCCCTGAGGTTCCCCAGGACTGCTCCATCCTGAGCAGGGGCCTATTTCCCATACTAAAATTCGGCTTCTTGGCAGAGGAGTGCTGAGCGTGCAAATCTATTAGCCTTGCCTCTGTGCTGCTGAAATCCCAGCCCCGTGACACACGTTATCCTGGGCATTCTCCTTTGAACAAAATCATTCACAGCAATGGTGCCACCACTCTTGTAACCTTGTACACTCTCACAATAAATATATAATGTCATTTATAATATTTTTTTTGAGGACCGAGTTCTGTTCTGGGCAGCATTCACCTCTAAATGTGGCTGTGTTTAATCAAACTCCACAATATATTTCAGATGTGTATCTGGGTAGTGCCTCAAGAAAGGTGAGCCACTGTGCAGAGAGAAGGGCAATCTGTGCTTGCAGATAAACCCAGCAGAAGTTCATCAAGCTCTTTAGCTTTGGGGAGAACACTGAGTTCAACTCTTCTCCTTACTGCTTTCCGTGTTTGCTCAGTCCAGACTAATCTTTGGAAAGAAAGGGAAAACATTTACAAATGCTTTCAAGACATTTTTAAAAATAGTTTCAAGACATTTTTAAAAATAGTTTCAAGACATTTTTACAAATATGTTCATTAAACTTTTAATTTGAGAATAATAATTTATATATATAATATATATATTATATAAATATTTCTATATTTTTGAACTATATTTCTTCTTATTTGCCCTATAAGGTATCATAGAATTATAGAATGGGTTAGGAGGGACCTTCAAGATCATCTCTTCCTACCCCCTGCCATGGTCAGGGACAGCTCCCATTAGCCCAGGTTGCTCCAAGCCCCATCCAACCTGGCCCTGGACACTTCCAGGGGTGGGGCAGCCACAGCTTCTCTGGACAACCTGTGCCAGGGCTTCACCACCCTCACAGCCAAGAATTTCTTCCTAAACTCTAATCTAAAGCTTCTCTCAGTTAGAAGCCACTGCCACTCCCACAATCCTCACTATGGTCACAATTCTGTACAGTTCTCTGTGGTTTTGGATCCCTGTATCCCTGTGGTGGAATGTAGAAGAGACATCTTTGGTGGTTTTTTGGACCCACGTGTATTTATTCACATTCATCTTCTGGTATAATCTGGTCTAAATGATTTTTTGCAGCTGTTAGATGATGGCACCTTTAGAGCCAATTGCAATTCTGTGTTCCTCCATGAGTATTTTGCTGATTTCAAACAGTTCTGCACATAATGGTGGCAATTTTTTCAGGAGACATAAGATTATCATCTAGATCACTTGCAGGGCCAATGGAGAGAGAGGAGAGCTCCCATAAAATCATTTATTCTATCACCTTTTTCAAAAATTTATTCATTTCTTTAGGAAATCTGAAAGTTGTTCTTGACAAATTTCTATGGTTTCATACCCAAGGTTCTGCTCCTTTTTTTTTCCTGGAGTCACCAGTATTGAGGACAGACTTGAGCTGGAGGTCCTTTCACCTTTGCTAGTTGTACCACCTTCATCCTTGGATGTTTTCAGGACCTGAGTGGATCAAACCCTCAGCAATCACATCAGACCCCAGAGCTGCCCCTGCTGGGGCAGAAGGTCTGACCAGGGATCTCCCGGGGCTCCTTCCCACCTGAATTTTTCTGCAATATTATGATTTTTCCACTTGCCTAAGTGAGAACTGTTGCTCAGCTGAGCACTTAAAGCTTAATGCTTTGTTCACCAGGCAGAATATGAGTCAGGACCATGCTGGATTCTGGACCCTTAAATCCTGCAGAGCACTGTGAATTATTCACGTGAGGGCCAAGTATGGACTACCCTGCTGATACATCTCTGGCCACTGTGCTTAAGGGTTCTTTGTGTATATATCAGTGCAAAATACTTAATTCTTTTGTAACAACCTCTTTTTTCTGGAAGACCTATCGTCCTCCAGTGGATCAATTTTGTCTAAGGAATGTGATCTATATTTACTTTGCAGTAGGTACTGCAGTTCTCCACTCTGTTTTTAGCTGATTCAGCTCCAATTCAGCTTGCTTTGACCTCAGAAATATTCCCTGCTAACTGTCCTCCTGTTCACTCCAATTTGTACTGCCTAAATGCCTTACTGCTGAGTGTCCCTCTGGCCATTTTGAAAGGTGTTTCATCACACTACAATAAACGTGAAATACTGATGCACTCAAAACAGCAGAAAAGGAGGGGGGAAAAAAAAGCAGCTGGATATCGACATGGGACTGGACAGGGGCATTTATTACACTTTACTTTCGTACCATTGTCTACCTTTGGCAAAGGAAGAGTCTCCAGGTCCCCGGTGGGCCAAGGCAGTCGATACTACACAGGAGTTAAATTAGACCTCAAGTCAAGCACATATCTACCTTGGCTGGGGTACCTCCAACCTAAAGTCCCTGGAAAATTTACATTTTTCCACTAAGTTAACCAATAACAGAGTGAAATGAGTGAGAAAAAAGCAGCTGTCTAGCCTGCATCTTGCTTCATTATCAAATGGATGTTGTCCAAACAGCAGCTAAGGCGCCTTATGAGGAAGACAAACAGGCTGATGTACGAGCTGTGGCCTGTGTTTGTCAGGCACATTAAGTAAAAACAATTAAAAAAAAAAGTTAGTAGGCATGTAATAACATTTTTGAAAAGTTTCTGTCATGCCCCTTGTTATTCTGAAGGTGCTTTCCTCCTCCCTCTTCCTATATTTCCAGTACCTAAACGGGCTTTGCTGTTTTCATGTACACACAGAGCTTTTAATAATATTAGTGTTTATATTAATTTGCCAGAGCAGAACACACTTGTTCCATTTGGAACCTTAATTCAAAGGTCCAAAATAAGCAGATTCCAGGTTGTCTTGGTGTCTTTATATTCTTCCCTAAGTGCTGAAGACTCCAAGCACATCAGAAACTGCAGGTGTGAGCCTATGGAATTAGAACAATGATTTTCAAAATGATACCATCTTTGGTAGGAAAGCAGGTTAAGGTGATTCAGAGCCTTGATGGCTGGAGAGAAGGGTTATATTCACATGACCTCTGGGTGACCACCTCGTAGGTGGATAAATCCCTCCAAAAATATTCAGAAAATAAGTTTGTTCTTCAAAACAAGCTCCAATAAGTGACCTCTATTTCATAGAATCATAGAATGGTTTGGGTTGGAAGGGACCTTAAAGATTATCATCTTTTTCCAACCCCCTGCCATGGGCAGGGGACTTTAGGTTACTGACCTATATAAAACAACTAAAAAATTGTAACCATGTACAAATAAAGTAGTAATTTTATTGATCATAGCAGGCTTGAATTGGAAAAACAAAAAGACAAACAAATAAACAACAAGAAAACCTGAATGACCAACAAATTCCTCTCCACCAAATAAGTCTTTCATGCAAAGGAAAACTATACCTTTTTATATGTATTATTTCATCCAGCAAGAAGATATTTTATTTATTATGAATGAATGTAGGGTGCAGACACTTAATCTGCGCAAACTCTGTTGCTTTATTATTTTAATAATTTGAAATACATACCTCATCTATCAACTCCCTACTTCAAGCTTGTGCATTGCAAACAACCGTGTCTCCATCTCTGAAAAAGCTTTGCTTGGTTCATTTCCAAAAGAGCTCTACCCTACCTATTTGCTGGTGGAGAAAATTATTTTGAAACATGAAACAGGTAAACCTTAACCTGCCAGATGTCTTCTTCATGTAAGCAATTTAAATTCAATTTGTGGCAGAAAATACAGGCAACTTCTGGATCAATAGGCTGCATTCAGCTGAGCTGACACACAACACCTGATCCACCGCCAACCTGGCCGGGCTCTCATTCTTCATACCTGAGGGACTTTCCCTGGCTTTTATCGCGAGGTAAAATCTCCCAGGATTACAGGTACTTAAAGCTAATTAGGTCTGCTCTGTTCCCCTCCATTTGAATGGCCTGTGTTTCTGCGAGAGCCGGTTTGCTTTTGTGTTTCAGGGGGATAATTGCGGTGGCACACGCCAGCCAGGTGAATGATAGCCCTGCACAAACACGCACCCCGGCCCCTCGCAGGAGAAGAGGGCGATGAGATAATCGCCGCAACAAAAGCTGCTGCGGGTTCACCTTGCTCACTTTTATCAGATATCTGCCTTCCGAGCCGTAATTATGTGATTAGAAAGAAGAGGTTGTAAACAAACCGGACTTTACTCCTCCCCAGACACGGGAAGTGAGGCGTGTCGATCCCCAGAGCTCCTCCAGGAATACCTGCACCTCGCTGGCACGTGGAAGGCTCTGGGATGTGTGACGTGCATGCACATCAATCCTCCTCTCGGTGCTCACAGCACACAAGTTATTAGCAGAAAAATCATTTTCCATTCACATACGTTTAACCAGGGTTCAGAATGAAATTTAATCATTGCTCAGATTTGTAATAATTATTATTATATGTAGGGTTAAGTGCTGGAAAAATGGAGCTTTTATTTGCCATTTAACAATTCCCCCTTCTATCTGTGAGCTCTGATTCTCCCATTATTGTGTTTCCTACAAATATCCCAGATACTTATAAATATTCTATTGCAATGAATTTTATATGACCCTTCAGTTCTAACAGCGGAAGCTGCATTTTGAACTTAACCTAAAATCCAGTGCAGTAAAGCCAATTTTTAAATGTAACCTTTCCACCAAGTGGTAAAGACAGTCATAAAGTCACTTATTATTGCTCAAGTCCCTCTTGACATATAATTAATCCATCTCAACCCCCATCCAAAAATCCAGAGGCAGCAAATTTGCCCTTCCTGAATTCACAATTCATAGAGGCAAAGCGTTATCCAGCACTCCCTGACTGGGTGCACACATTGCAGGAAAGGGAGCACAGATGAACATTTAGGAGACACTCATCTCTCGCTGTGTGTCAGCAGGAGGGGAAAAATAACAATGACTGAGACAGAATCTCAAGATCTCTCAGAATGACTCAAAAATATGTGGATATGGCACTTGAGGACACGGTTTAGTGGTGAATATGGTGGTGGTGCAGAGCTGATGATTGGACTTGGAGATCTTAGAGGTCTTTTCCAACCTTGGTGATTCCATGATTCAGATATGGATGGACAGTTTCCTTTCTTTGAATCATTAGGAGAAGTCCTGGCTGTCATAAACTTCATAGAGGAGTTGGGAAAAGAGGCTTTTGGAGTTGGTCTAGTTCAGTCTCACACTTCAAGCAAGAGACCTTGACCTATCTGAGTGTGGAAAACCTCCACATGTAAATCTCTTTGAACTTTAGAAAATAAACCAATAAGTCCTTTTTGAGACTATGGCATTTTCCAATAAATGATGCCATCATCACGAGGAAACTTAAAGTGGTAGCTCTGAGAACAAAGAAGATGTCAAAATGGGCTAAAATTAAGTTATAAAGAAGATACAGCATTTAACCTGGTCTTTGACCTTTGCGTGCACTCAGAAGGAAACACAAGAGCTTTCCAAAACCAGAACTCGTGCTGCTGTAGGGAGGCTCATTGCAGCCCTGAGAACAGCCTTACAAATTGATGCTATGTCTTCCAGCATCAACCAAAAATTGTTAAGTGCCATGTTTGTCTCTTGCTTTTTATAACTAGCCCAAACCAAAACTGTGAATTTCCCAAAGGGTGAAGAAGAGGGTAAGGATTAGAAATAGGCTATTGAAAAAAAAACCAACAAAACAAAACAACAAACAACTCTCCACCATCGTAACCATATTTCCAGGCTCTGAAAATATTTTTATATGGTGTTATTACCATCAGTCATTACATGTCCCTCTGTATATCTTTAGAAACCAGTAATCGCTGTAGGAACTAGATATTGATATCACTTGAAAATATGCTTGAATAGACTGCAAATTGGGTATATTGAGAATAATGTAGTCCTCTCCTGTGTTTCCTTTCACAATAATCCTTTGCTATATGGCACTATCCAAACCCATTACTGAATATAAAATTATTGAGTGTGTCACTGTTGCTTCCACAAAATTATGAATCTGCTGTGCAATATCCTTGTGATGAATCATCCTGTTTTATTGACCAGCAATGCTGAAGTATAGAAAGATTAAGATGGAAACATTCCCATAAATTAACTGCCCATATCAAGGTATTTTCAGTGTAGCTGGGAATTCACAAATCTGGAAATGATCAAAGTGGGTGACACTCAGCATCTCAGCACAGAAATGTCCTTGGGGACAAGGGTACACACTTCTTCCTCATGGAAACTGGCCTGAATAACTTCATGGCCTTCACTTACTATGTCAGAGCCCAGTTTTCCAGGGTGTCATTCAGACTTCTAATCACAGAATCATTAAATGGTTTGGATTCAAAGGGAGCTCAAAGAGTATCTTGTTCCAACTCCATGGCAGGGGCACCTTCCACTATTCCAGGTTGCTCCAAGCCCTGTCCAACCTGATCTTGGACACTTCCATGGATAGGAGTGGTGACAAGTCTTTATTCCTCATGGTTCCCTGACAGGTTAACTGCACACCTCCCGAACTGCATCAAGTGAGGCATGGAAGCTGTATTAGCTACACAGACCTGAAAGCCCCGTGGAAATTAATATGTGATCTTGTAATGATTTGCCATATCATACCACATATGCCTTGATCCAGCAAATCACTTAAGAAAGTGCTTAAGTTTAGCCTGTCATTTCAAATCAAGCTTCGAGATCAACCTTGACGCTGTAATGACATAATAGAATTAGCCTGGAGCCTTAATGTAGTCTTCTTTGTATGATTTCCCTTTATTATTGCAAAATAAACAAGGGCTAAGAATAATTTTGGAAGTTGTGCCAACAGTTGTGGTACTGTTCTGAATTGGCCACAAGTCTTGGGCAGAACTGGAAAATTTAGAGCTGTGGCATAGATGAGTTTATAAGTGGTGGGAAAAGGGGGAAAGGCTTTAATGTGATGGAGGGTATTTGTAGATTAGACATCAGGAAGAGATTCTTGGCTGTGAGGGGGGTGAGGCCCTGGCCCAGGTTGCCCAGAGAAGCTGTGGCTGCCCCTGGATCCCTGGAAGTGTCCAAGGCCAGGTTGGACAGGGCTTGGAGCAACCTGAACTAGTGAAAGATGTCCCTGCCCGTAGCAAAAGTTTGGAATGAGATGAGCTTTAAGGTCCCTTCCAACCCAAACCATTCTGGGACCACCTTGTGGTGGTCTTTTTTGGGCTGAGACTGGGAGGAAAATATTCCTTACTGGCTGGAAATCCCATCACCCTTTGCTCTGTCTGTCTTGCCTTTGCTCTTGCCTTCCTGTGGCAACCTTGACTTTCCCTTTTTGTTCCCAGTTCCTCAAGTCCTTCACTATATAACTTTTATCTCCTCTTTTTCCCCCCCATCTCCTCATTCCTCTCCAAGCAGGGCAGTCTGCTCCATAAGCACAGCTCAGCCTCCAGAGCCAGAGCATGAGGTTTTTCCAGCAGCCCCCGGCAATGGCACTGGTTGTGGCAGGTGAATGAAACATTCCCTACATGGGAAACCTTTTGTGAATCTCATTGCAAATTCTCAGTGCATTTGAAGGGCTGTGTCTTGGTCATATTTAGGTGAATTCTTAGTGGAATGGTAAAATTTGTCTTGACATTGAGAATGTTGTCTCTGCAGCATCCAAAATCCTGAGTAAAAGTAGAGGGGCACCAGTGTTTTTAAAAAATAATTAAACCTGTTTTTTAGTGTTAAAAATATTTTAGGAAAAGGAGTTGTTATTAGACCAATTAAAATCAACAATAAATTAAAGAAACAGGCTTTGGGCATGTCATCCTTCGTCACTTTTCAACTTCTGTCTAACTCTGTTGGGCACTTGCCACAGCAACAGCCCTATCTCTACTTTAATGTTCTAACATAATTTAAAATAATATTTTAAACTATATTTATAGTAAATATAAACATATTAAAATTATTTTCTTTCCCGTCAATCTGAAAAATAGCTCAATTTTTTTATGCTGAATTTTCCCAAAAATTAACCCTGACAGAATCATGAGGATTCAGCCAAAGCAATTACAAGCCTGTGGAATCACAAGTGACAGAACCCAGGGTTTTATATCGGAAGGCATCAGCCATCCCTACATACACAGAGGGAGAAAGAGGAAAAAAATAAAAGAAGGAAACGAGAGGCAGAGGGAACATATGTTGTAGACAATCCTGCCTCCCGTAAAACTGCTGTTGAGTCAAGTAACCTGTTTAAAAACAATGTATTCCTCTAACTACAGCCACCTGGCTGGTAATTATAGTCCTCATTAGAAACTGCTACAGGTCTTGAGTGATTAGTTATTGTTTATAAACTGTTCAACTCTAGACCACCTGTTTTCAGACGGTGCTGCACCTTCTCCTTGCCTCGCTGCATCATGTCTATTAATAGAAAAGCACCTGTTTCCTGACAGTGCAAAACCAGAGATAAACGTGTATCTCTAAGCAGCTGGGGGAAAGGTCTTTGTGAAGGACAACCAGATATATTTGTTGCTATTAAGCTGTCTCTAGTCACAGTTAGAGCATTTGATGAAGTTGCCCTGCCTCGTGTCTCTCGTGTCCGTGTGGACTCCCCAGCATCTGATGTGGAGCTCTTGGAGAACATTTATAATTAGCCCTCAGGAGACTGGGAAATCCGGAGAAATAAAACATGAGATTTGAATCCTGGCACTAATTGTTAAAAGAGTTAAACGCTCCTGCATGCAAAGCACCCAAGACAAAAGGGAAGGTGAGTGGGCCAGGATGTGCAGATGCAGGAGGTGAGGCATGAATGCAGTGTTCCTTAAACAAACACAAGGATCACTGCGGCCCCACTGGCAAAGGCAAAGAGGAGGCACTGATTTTCTTAAGGCGATTCAGTCATGTAGACAACAAAGTCATGCTACAGTTAAAATATTTAGAGCCAAATTCTGCTCTGAGTCATGCTGGATTCAGCTGATTTATTCCCAAACCTAAACACGGTAGCTGAGAGCAGAATTTGGCCCCTAGACCCCTAAACTATCATTATCCCATCATTGGTTTTCATTTGTGTCCATGAGTGGTAGATGATTTTTTTCTTATTTTTTTTTTAAGGAGTGAGTTGTCTACCTGGTTTTGAACTAAAACTGAGCTCTGTCTCCAAGACTGTCAGTCTGGGAGAGTGGACACACGAGCAGAGAGGCAGAGCTGGAGGCACAAAGCTGGAGCAAGCAGAGCTGTGCACTCAGAGATGGAGGTAGCAGGCTATGCCATGTGAGGGGCACACCAAAACCTGCTTGGGCAAGGGGAATTGGGACCCTGTTTTAGTGAGGTGAAGCCAGTTTTAGGGAGTGCATTGTGTGTTTGCAGCACTTTAAATCCAAGGTGATGCAGGGGGCGGTGGGAGCTGCCATCTTCTAATGTAATGTTGGGGGATGCAACATTCCCAGCCTTTCCCTGCTCTGTTTTAAGCTCTCATGGCCATCCCTTAATCCTTATCCAGTATAATATTTACTGTGGTGGTTTGCAGTGGGCCTCCCCCTCCTCCAGAATTTTATTGAAGAATATCCAGGCTCCCTTTTACATGGCTTTCCTCTCCTTATGAACCAAAAAGCTGCCTCTGGATGGGACCCGTAAGTAGTCCCCGGAAAAACAGTAATTAGTTTCCTGATTAGCATTTTTGGGATTGGCTGATCATCCTTAAGGGAAAGTTATGGCTCATATGCAGTTGGTTTTGCTTACTCATTTATTGGATAACTGATAGTTTCCAATGTGAGATGGCACTTCATGAAAAATTAGGGGATAACACAGTCTGAACATTAAGCCAGGAAAGTTTTCCGTATTCGGTGGCATGATGAACAACCCAGTCACCACCCTGTGCTCCCACACAGCAAATGTTAGGCACCTGTGCATCGCAGTGAATCATCTTATCAGTTGTTTATTCATGACTGAACGTGTTTCCAGACCTATTTCTCAGTGTTTGACCATCCCCACTGCTCCTTTGCTCACTGCTCTTCCTCAGGAACCAAACAAAACTTTCACTTTGTGTGAAATAGGCGTGACTAAAGTCACCAGAATTATGCAGCTAAACTGAGATGAACATATCTATCTGCTCAATATTTAAATGATATCTGTGCTCCCCATCATTATTTCAAAGATCCTGTAAAACTTCACCTCCAGCAGAGCCTCAGGATGGGCAGCATCTAACCTGTCCACCCAAAGTCAGAATCCCAGAATCACAGAATTTTCTGAGCTGGAAGAGACCCACAAGGATCATCGAGTCCAACTCTTAAGTGAATGGTCCATATGGAGGCTGAACCTGTGACCAGTCCTCCAAGTACACTGAGTCACCAAAGGATTTACATCAATTTGGCAGAAAGAATGGCAAATAACTTGGTATCTCAGAAATTCAACAGTGGGACTGAGGTTTTTCTGGGTACAGGATCCTCACAGTCTATGCTTTTGTTGTTTTTTTTTCAGCTGTGGTGGAAACCTGTAGGCTATGAAAAGTTGTCAGTGGGGCTACACAGCCTTCTGCAGGCAGATGTCAATGAGGTACTTTCAGAGGTAGTACATATATAAATATATTGCTCTCTACAGCTGCCTGAAAGGAGGTTGCAGGGAGGTGGGGGTCAGCCTCTTCTGCCAGGCAACCAGCGACAAGATGAGGAGAGACTGACTCAAGCTGTGCTAGTGGAGGTTCAGTTTGGATATTAGGAAAAATTTCTTCACTGAAAAAATGGTAAAACAATCGTCAGGGGAAGTTTGGTCAGATTTTTGGAAAAGGTTCTTCCCCCAGAGGGTGGTGGGCACTGAACAGGCTCCCCAGGGCAGTGGGCACAGCACCAAGGCTGACAGAGCTCAAGGGTTGTTTGGACAATGCTCTCAGGTACCTGGTGTGACTCTTGGGGTTGTCCTGTGAAAGGCCAGAAGTTGGACTTTGATGATCCTTGTGGGTACCTTCTAACTCAGGATATTCTGTGTTTCTGTGTCTCTTTGACTGGAACAGGCTGCCCAGGGAAGTGCTGGAGTCACCATCCCTGGAAGAGTTCAGAAAATGAACAGACTTGGCACTTCATGATATGGTTTGGTGGTCACGATGGTATTCAGTCCAAAGTTGGACTTGATCTTGAAGGTCCTTTCCAGTCTTAATAATTCCATGATTGGATATATACATATATATATATTTATTAATTTGGGCTCCCCATTGCCGTCTCTACTCGCAGCTTTGTGCCTCTGCTGTGAGATCCTGAAGGAGTGGCTCAGACATGGCACCAGCAAGGAGGTCTGGGCTGGGTGAGGAGATGCCAGGCTCTGCAATTAGGCTCTGAGCTACATGGGAAGCCATCTGAAACAGCTGGCAGGACACAGCTTTACAGGCTAAGCTACCTACTGCCTGCCCACAGGCTGACTCCACCTTGAAGGGGATTTCACTGCCGAAATCCTAAGCACTTTCAAGGTTCCTATTTTTGAAGTGAACTACTAGATTAGTCTATGCTGAAAAATAGAAAGACAGGTCATCTGCCTTTTTCAGAGTAGTACTAATTTCTCTATGCAAAAATAATCACATCTAACCCTTGCCCAAAAAAACACTCCCCCCCCAAATAATACTCTGAATGTAGTTCTGAAGCATAAATGCCTTTTAGATTCTTAGGGGGTTTATCAATTTCCTCTTCAAAATATGGGAAAAAAACTGTTGCAATGACAACATCGTTGTGTGGAACAGCAGCAAAAAAGTAAATAAATAGCAATAGTTATCTCTTTATTGTCCTACTGCAGCTTTTCTGCTGATATTTGTGTAGGTATTTATATAGTTCAATATCTAGCAATAAGAGTGTGCAAAAACCAAAACCTAACAAAAGGCTGCAGGGTTGCAGAGCAGCACAGAGGGGTCTCTTTTTAAAGTGACTAACCCAGTTGATTTCAATACGAGTTTGGAAAATAATCAAAAGTTCTCCGTGGTGAAGAGCTGGCAATGGGGTCTGCAGGAAGCACAGATCTTCCTTGCCCAGTGGGTTACCTCATGTTTGGAGAAATCAGAACTTTTCGGTGCTGGCTCAACCTCTCTCTTTGAAACCTTTTGCTTGCTGTTTCTTTTTTAAAGGTGTTAAAGAAATATGACTGTAATAACAACTGACAAAAATCTCTGGGCTTGAACTGAAGTGGGAAATCACAGAGGTTACTTATTTCCTCATGCTTTTACCATTTGTTCTCTTTTCTCGAGGAAGTTGAAAGACCTGAGGTTCAAACTTAATAAGGCCCCATGCCGTTCCTAAGAGTATTTACAACATGCAAAAAATAAGCCAGCACATTTCTTATATTTAAATTTGTTTTCAGTCATCTAAACCATTACACAGTATGCCATCCTGAAAACCTTTTGTAACAAGCAGTAAATGTTTCTCAGACAAGGGAAAGAATGATGTGTTCAACCACCCCAGCTGCTTGAGCACGGGAAAACGACAAAACATTGGTGAGCCTGCACTCCCCACATCCCAGTTTGTTTCAACATCATGGAAATGGAGCTGCCTCCAGTCCATGACTTGTGCTGCAGACGTGTGTGTGGGGAGGCAGCCTGTGGGATGCCCCTCTGGGGTGGCAGAAGCTGAAGCTTTGTGGTGTTGTGGAACAGACAACGAAGTGGGGTTTTTACTAACCACAACTGCTTAAAATTTTCGAGGCTCTGCCCTAAAAAATGCCCTTTGATTCAGTGGGAAGCTTTCCATTTCTAATGAGATTAATTCCTCCAAGAGGAGGTTGTGTAACACCTGCTCTAGACACCATCAGGAGTTCAGTTTTAATTCTGGTCCGTGTCTAATAGTTTGGTGTGTCATGGAGTAAACCAGCTTAGATCCCAGAGGTTCTCTGGATGCAGTAGCAGGGAGGCAAAGCCAGTTTGTCAGCACAGGGCTTCGTGTGTGCGATAACCAAGGAAGCCAAAGGGAGCTCTTGGAACATGTCCTCACATATCCCAAATAAACACTGTTACAGAAGCCTTCCCAGTTAATCCGTCTTTTGAACCTCTTCTCGTTCTGGAGAGACTTTATCATAAGCAATCAAGCATGAAAGGAATGTCTGAAGGCCCTAGTGACACTCATTAGTGTTTTTTGGATGGGATATTGGGGAAAACTAGTTTTGTTTAAATTTCTTTTGCAAACAAATATTAGCACCTACAAACACCAAAATACACCCATGTCCATCAGATGGAACAGAGATGAGACATTTTGTCCAGTGCTCTACTGAGTCACTGTAAAAATAACCCCGCCAAGAACAGCTGACCAGTGCTCACTTTCATGTCAATCTTTTCTCCTTTTATTTGCCTCTCAAAAAGAGAGAAAAAACCTTCTAAAAATTACATTTTAATGGAAACGCGCAGATCGAGGAGGGTTTTTAGGTGGAAGATCCAAGTCGTTATTAAAAGAACCCAAACATGTAGACACATATTTGCCATGGAAACCTTGGAAACAACATCAATATGAATCATATTGAAACTGAGTGGGCACAGAGCGGCGTGAGGGGTCCTGTTTGCCAGCCTGAGCTGAGGGAGAGCCGCTCACCATCCACCCAGGACACTCGACAGGGATCGTGCCACGGGGCTCCCCATGGCCAAGGTCACACTGACACAGACGTGGCATCTGGTGAACACGAAACAGGGCGTTACGAGGCAAAATGTGCCTGTCCTCAGCTGCTGTGCTGCCAACAGTGATTATTTCTTCTCATAATATCATGTTTTCTAATCTACCAAGAGAACCCCCGGCCACTGGGCAGTTACACAGCTGCAACTGGGCCGTGTGCAGGACAATTCCTTTGAGAAGCATAAAGAACATCCCAAAATAGCTTCTAACAGATAATTTTTTGCTACTTATTTTTCTGGGTTTCTCTCTCCTTTTTCTTCTACATTGGCCAAGATGGGTGCTGAATAAGTTTGACTGCTTCTCAGCTTGTTCTCAGCTGAGAACTGCTTGCAAGAATTTCTCTAGTGGCTGTTTGCATTGTTTTTTAGCCAACAAGGCTACTTAATTTCTCATTTTTGTTATTCTAGAAAAATAAAAAGCAGAAAAATCTTCACTCTTTGTACATCTTCCTTCAGTCAACCACCTTTATCCTTTTTTTTTCATTGTATATTCATTTAAATGTCTTGGTGTCTAAGGGAGAGCCATTCAGCTTGAGACTGCTATCTGAAAGTCACCTGGCAAGAATTTGAGATAAAGAGCTGAAGACTCAGATTAGCTTCCAAAATATTGTATCTTCTATCTCTCATATGATTACTTGTGGATACAGATTCTCCAGACATGGTGAGATTCCAGACTGAAAACTGATTTGTAAAGTGGCTCGATATGCTTTGATATTTATCATCTCAGTTCTTCCCAGGAATGAACAATATTGGCCAGAACAATAAGTGCATAAAGATCCATGGAACTGCAGGTATTAGACACTCAATAGAAACAATCCCTGCATGGCTTCAGGGTGCAACCACCAGATTGTTTTTTTGTTCAGATATCTAAGTCTAAGAAGTTACTTGATGGTTTTTTATTATTTCCTCAGTTGGTAAACAACAAGGGTTAGGAAGAGATGAAAACTTGTCCGAAAATCCAAGCACAGACCTAAAACAGGAGGTTCCAGATCCCAAGGCTTTGACTAAACTACTGTCCTTGCTCACTCTGTGGTTCAGGATGGGCTGTGATTGTCCAAACACCAGAAATTCTGTAGCAGGAGGTTAAATATCCTGTATATTCTTAGTGCTAAGTTTTCAACAGAGCTATATTCTGTTTAATTTACTCACTGAAATCATAAACACTTTTTGAATACAGTGACTCCACAGTTTAACTACTCATTATTTTTAAAAAGTATTTTTGCCTTCTTGGTACTCTTCTACTGTGAGAATGCAAGTGGAAACTGCATGAAAAAGAGGCCATTCTTATTCTGTAATTACAATGTACCTGTCAGAGAGAGTCCTGAAGGCAGGGAGCTGAACCAATAAAGGCCTGTGTGTCCCATGTGTTCACTCTCAGGGTGTCTCACAAACAGTTCCCGGGTAAAATTGTCATAATTCCTGTTTGAGGTTTTATCTTACTAGAAGAGATAAGTGACTGAAAGACTTATGAACAAGCAGTGAATATAATCTTAGAAAATGTCCTTTATCCTTCCTTGGTTTTGTTTTTTCCTTTATCTATTTTTTATCAGAGATCCAGATTTTGACTACATGTCAGAGGGACAGTCTCTGGTTTTCAGTTTCTCTGAGTTTGGCTCTGAACCGTGGCATGCTGGTCTTCCCATCAGGAAAGGACATTCAGATAATTAATCTTTTTAAAAGACATTTCAGAGAGAAAGAATAACCACCACCACCAAAGGAGGAGCTGAAAAACCCCACAGGTTGTGAGGATGAGACATCTTATTGAGGAAAGTATAAGTTCTGAGTTCCTATAAGCTTCTCTATATGTGATAAATTTACTTTGAAGGCCCTTTAAGCATATCCAAAGAGGCATTAGGACTGGAATCATCTGAATTTCAGCACTTATAAGTAAAGTCAGTGTTCATTTAAAACATATAAGCACAGGAAGGTAAACAGAAATCAGTTTTGGACATGTGCTTTACTGCCTCAGCTGCTTCAGACTCTCCTGGTGGTTAAAGCCAGGATATCTAACTTTGCATTATTCCAGCAGCTCCTCATGGGTGATGTTTTGCAAAGCCTTGGTTGGTCACTGTGGTGTAGAACACATCAAAATTCCCTATGAAAATGCTTTTTATGCCCATCAAAGAGTATTTATGTGAAACAGTTTACTCTGTTTAAATATTTTAAGTGGAGAAAAGTTACCTTAATTAATTTTAAAAAATACTGTTTCCTACTGTCTCTAAGATGCCCTTTTTGGAAGGGCTTGGATCCTAAAAGCTGCTCAGTCCATGCTCTCTCTGTAGGGAAGAATGCCATTTCTTACAAATTATCTATTCATTTTTACAGGCCATGGTGTCTTTATGGAGACTTTTCCCAGTTATGCCCCAAATTATCCAGCCCATTAAAAAAAATCCCCATTAGGCATTCCTTCCTTGTCTCCATGAGATTATATGGTGCATGCTGAAGGTGCTCACATTTCTGATTGGTTTATTAATTTGTGTTTATTGTAGGTACTCTGGTATAATGTTTTATCTTAATTAGTATTTTTATGCCCACTGGATTAAGTATGTCTGTGGGCAGGTTTTTATGCTGTGTTTCTTCCTACTGTCACCGAGGTTTAGTGTTTTACTTCCAGAAGGAAAATTTATAATCAATTTAAAGGTAATTACAGACCCATTTTGCTTCAAAACCAGACTATATTGCATTAGCATGAGATGACACTTTAAGTTCAAATCCATAAGTTCTTAGCCTGATAAGCCTCCTGTTGACCTAAGTGTGATATCAACCTGCCTTAAATTAGGATAAACCTGCCTTCTTAGGATAAAGTCTAAACTTTATTTTTCCTCATAGAAATAAATCTTCTTCTTGGGCTTTCATTGGACAAAGAAATTCTTTTTAAAAAGAGATGTTTTGTTAATATAAGACTGGTAATTGCAAAAATATGTATTTCCAGATTAATTCTTTTGCATTTTAGATGTGGGCCAAGATTCTTTTGCTCCTTGTCATACTCAAAGAAGTATTTAATTTCTTGAGTAAGACACTTAAAATCAGGTCCAGTAGGTGTAGCAGAGCACTAGAACACTGAGGGTTTTTTGTCATAAGAGAATCAAAGGTTGTACTTCTTAGTTTTCCATGGTGGACATATATATAATTAAACAGTTACGGGCTAATATTATCTTTTGCAACTTTATTCCATGAATACTTCTTATCTTCAACATATGTTAGATTTTTTTTTTCTCCAAGATACGTATTTCTGTTTTGTAGAGAGGCAAGGATTGTTTTAATCTGATATCTTCACTCTAAAAAAGCTCAGAACATCACGACACTTTTCACTTTATGTTCCTCATCTTCTGCCCCTGTAAATGAAGTTGCTGCCTGCTTTGAGCAACTCCAGTCTCGGATGATTCCAACCAGTTAAACGGAATTACTTTCAGTCAGCCAAAGGAGAAGTATTTGGATGCTTTGCCCCTGTTTTTTAAGTTCTAGTTGTGACATGGGCTGCTCGAGCTGGGCAAGCTGCATTTGCATTCAGCAAAGGTTGATGCCGAAGCACTTTAGTTGGTGAGCTTGAAATTCTGCTCCCAACGAGGAGTGAGCTGTAAATTACCCACCACTGAGTTGCTGAGTCACTTGGATACTTCAGGCTGCTCTAAATGCGAGATCCAGTGGGGCTGCTGAATTATCCCAGGCTGTTTTGCACAAGATCCTCGTGTCACAATCTCATTCTAAATATGATTTTTTTTTTTTGGTCTTGATAAGTATTTAATTTGAGATTTGAGTAGTGAAGAGAATTGAGCGGAGACATTTTAAGTGCTTCTTCGTCTATCATTAGAGACACCAAGTGACACAGGAAAAGATAATGAACAGAGAAAGAGCCCCCAAAGCACTTTTAGATCGTTTCTTGAGAGTCAGCAGGCCAATATTGACTTTGATTAAGCACTCACTCCGGTCCCATTACTTTGGCAAACTGTGAAACAAAAGTGAGCGTCCTTTCCAAGTTGGTTTTGCATAAACTCTTTTACAACTTCAGTTGTGAATTTCTTTGGAACATCTCTAGTTTGTTGGGCTTTTTTACTTTATTTTATTTTATTTTTTTCTTCTCAGGAAAGGTGTCCTTTTAAGTCTTTTATAGGATCCATAATCTAAAACTTACATAAAGATTTATGCTGCCAACCACTGACATGTAACAGTCTTGTTTTGTGCCTCAAGACTGAAGAGAAAAGCAAATGCACATATTTCCTTCTCACAAGTTTGTGTTCCTGAGATTTAATTGCCAGATTTTAAATAAAAGGATAAGGTTTTGAAATGATTTTCTGGGGGTTGGTGAATGTTACAGTTATAAATAGCTCTGAAATTGTCTGCCAGTTTTTGGGGAAAGGTTGTTTCCTTTGTGCTCCTTTGATGTGAGTTTGAGTCATGGCCATTGGTGTGTTGCTATCAAGAGAAAACATGGGAAACTTGACAGAACCTGTGCAAATTTTTTATTTTAAGCCCCACAAATGCGTTTTTAACCTTTTTTTTTTCTCCCAATAATGACTTAGGACAGCAGGCTGTTGTCCCTTTAGATTGTTACTCAGCTGTATGTAGGGTTGGAGAGATATTGTGACAAACCATGAGCTTCTGGTGGGTTTTGGGTGTGGATTGAAGAAGAGTTCATGGACCCAGGATCATCAGGAAGTCTTTTCCAAACTAAATGATTCTGTGATTCTGTGATCATTGAGGAGCACTGAAGAAACACAGAAAATGCAGGATCTGAAAGGAGATACTTAAGTTGGGGGGGGTCATTACAGATGTGAAGAATCTTGGAAATGTTTCCTTTGCCCATGAGGGAACACTTTCTCAGGGTCTGCTTTGACTACACAGACTTCACTAATTTTCTATTCAGTTACTCTTTAAACATATTTGAGCCATAAAGTGGTCTAGAAGGTACTCAGATAATTTTCTGCAGTAGCTTTCTGTCCTTTATGGTTATTTCCAGGTTGAGAAATTCATCATCATTGCTTTTCGTTATTTTTATTCCTAGCACATGAGAAAAAAAAAAAAATCATGTTACACATAAATGAACAAAAAGGGTAAAAATGGATTAATTCACTATTTCTTAACATCCTTCAAGCCAGTTAGCAAGAGGTCTCAAGAACAGACATCTGACAGATTGGCTATAATTGGCAGCATTTTCTTTGGCAGTTTGCACCACTCTTCTGCTTCACCTGGAAAGTCTTTGGAGAGGTTACATCGCTGAACTGATGATGCAGTGGTCCAAGCTCATGTCTGTCACAGTGTCTGTTTAAATGCATTTCATTTAGGCAATACCATACATATTATTTCAGATAGTCTGAACTATGTATTAATGCATTGCTAAATATTTTATAATCAAACAACGTATCACCGTAAATAAAAGTGGAAAGTAGGTTATTTCTTATCCCAGTACTATAATCAGGAACGTTGTGAGGGTGGATTAATTAGCTCAGCCGAGGCGCTGAGTCCAAGGTATTGTCAGGTATTTTTTATCTCAGCATCTTGTTTTCAAGCCTTTAAGGTAATCCAAATTAAGGTTCATATCTCTGTGTATCTGCTGATGTGGAGCACACATAGACACAGACACACTCGTGTGCACACAGGCCTGAGCCCAGCGACACACAGAGCAGAGGCACACGGGCTGTATGGATTTCTACATGAATTTGACATTGATTTCTGGGGTAAACAAATGGTTTTAAGTCTTTACTTGCCCAAAGCTAGATCACAATATTCTGCATTTCAAAGTGTCCAAGTACCTTTAAAGTGATGGCTGCAGAGTCCCCCAAGGCACAAAGCAGATAAAACCTTCTTTTAAAAGTATTTTGCTCACCTTTGTAAAAAAAAGGAACTTGGGGTTTATTGAGTGCAGGAAAGGCTCATTCCCATAGTAACCAATGCACGGCTGATATTGATCAGCGGAGTCAAAGGCAGAACCCACTGACAGGAATAAAGGGAGACTATTCCTTATCCTCATATGTATTCTTCCTGGAGTTCTGGAGGTAACCGATACCACAGGCATGGAGCCCTCTCCGGGAGCTGCCGTGCTCTTGGTTGTGTCAGTAACACGCACCAGGGCTCCTTATCCAGAAGAAAAGCTCTGAGTTTGCCTGATTTTTTTTACTAGATCCTGCAGTCTTTTCTCTGGCAAAACTCCCTGTGATTTTAGAAGGACTTCCCCTGAGCAAGATTGTGCAGAATCGTTCTCTTTGTCCTGAAGGAGCAGCTTTTAAAACATCTTCACTGTATTTTCTACCTCAATTAACGAGACCTTATAGGTATTTAAATATCCCCTTCTTCGCTCACCATACTTGTGGCAGGTGTGAGATCTGATAAATTAACATTTGCAATCATGCCTGATCGCTCTTTAATGATTTTATTAGGTGTTAAATATAAGGCTTAGCATCTTTTTTATGTTAGACATTCCTTTTTGAACTGCACGGCTTCAGAGAGAAGATCTTTGAAACCAAGAGCTCATGAATTATTAGCATTCAGTACAATGCATATACATACCTTAAATCCTCATCATGATTAGATCATTCCCAGAATTGACAAGTCTATAAAAATGAAGAAAGGGGACCTGTGAGAGCTGTGCAAGGAGAGATATTTTGTAGAACATGATATCACATAATAAAGAATAAATTCTCTCAAATCTGATAGTTTTACAAGGTTTTACATACTCCTAGGCAGGTAATAATCTTCCTTAGTTTTTTTTCTCCTGGACCCGCAAGGAGCTTTAACATTTTTTTCCTGACAAAACTGTTAGATAACAACTGAGCCAAAATTAAATAACCCCAAAAGTCTTCCTCTCTAATCCCTTCTGTGCATGCTTAATGTTTCATTCTCCCACTTCAATTATGCCATCTGCATTATGTCTTTCGCTCCCCACTCGGAAAGTTGTTAAAATGAAAAGCCTCTTCCAGAGTGTCACAGCTCCATTATGCAGGTCTATACCTGTGCTGGCAGCATGCTCTTCTTCTCACCTCAGATTGCCTTTTGCCTGGGAAAGAGATCCCTGTGGTGCATATCAAACTGGAAACTGAAATGGAATTAAGCTGGCATGCAGGAGGTGGAGTAGGTTATGATAAACGTGCAGGGGAGATTCTGGGAAGAGTTTAACTCAGTTCTTTGGGCCAAAAAACGTCAAGCTCAAAGCCTACTCGTTTAGATTTAAATCCTAGCCCAAAAAATCAATAGCAGGATTTGACTCTGGATGCTTAATAAGGAAGGTAGCCCGGTTTCCACAGGTGCTGGGAACACACAGCTGTCACTGCCTCCAAATGCACATTCAGATGTCAAATTACAGGCACTGATTTCCAACAGTTGGGTTCAGACCTCTTCATTTCCTGTTGCAATCTATCTCTCTGCATAAGGTGTCATCAACAGTTTTCCTAAGATCTCAGCTGAGCATTTTTGAGAGAGTATATTGGATTTCCACTGGAATCAATTCCCTCAAACTGATAATGAGTAACACCAGGCTTTTAGAAATTCTTGGAAAATTCTTGACTTTTGGAGGACCAACTCAGAAAAAGTCACTGATGAGTTTATGGTTATTTGAAGAAAGTCGTGGTATCCTCATTCAGAAATAATTAGAGAGCAACTTTTGGAAAGATGTTTTACATTTGCACCTTTTACAGCCACAAATGTAGGCAGTAGTCTGTCCTCTGTTTCATATCTTTTCATTAAAACCTGTTTTCAGTTTATTTCTCTCTTACAACTGTAGCACATAATATCTCAGCCTGACACTCCATATGATTTGAAAATTTTAGGATAAAGAAACCGCATACAGAATACATATTTATAAACGTACATATACTCTAGGTAGAATCGTGCACTGGAATGCAGAACAATTTTTCCCTGACTGACTTACAGAGCTGTGTTCTGGAGATGATTTTATGTTTCATTTTAAATGGCTGCAATATTCAACACAGAAAACTGACTGTCGTTTATGGCGTTCCCACAAAAAGGGGTTTAGTTTTCAGGATTTCTGGATGTTTCTGAAACCATGGCTGGATATTTCCCTTCCACCACATTATCAGGACAGACCCGTTACCCTCTGAGCAGTGATCTGGGCACAACAGGACCAGCTTGAGCATTTGCACGACAGTCGGGAAGCTTCTGGAGAAGGATGTGCTGACACAAAATACTGTCCTGGGGTCCTTCAGTGCCATTATTTTAAATGATCTATAGTCATTAGGAAGGTCTCCTGGCACTACTAGGATGAGTTTCTTAGAGGAAAAGAAGTCTCCTGTGTAATCCAGTGCTATCATTTAAAGCTCTCTTTCACTTCTGGAGCCCTGAGAAGTTTTAAGTTAGAATGGCTTCATTTGAAGCATCCTGCAGTGGTAGCTGTCAACTCCCTCCCCTTTTCAGAATGGATTGAAAAACCATCAAAATGGTTCTTGCAATTCCAAAAAGTGTTGGAATTGTTCATCTTTTACCACAGATAGCTGAGGAGTAAAATTAGAGCAAGATCTGAATGTTACTTTTCTGCTATGAACAATTTAAATAATTTTTCACCGTATTCTGTCAAAAACCTCTTTGGATACAGAAGCAAAAAGAAAATGTGATCCAGAAGAACACTGAGAGCACAGTTGTTAGACTATTGGCACTTAGTGTAAAATAGAAATCCAGTGGCC